>NW_007726758.1:648375-650155 GCF_000696425.1 Galeopterus variegatus
ATATTCAATGCTGTACCCCACAGATATGTACAATCAATTATGTTTCAATAAATAAAAAATATTTTTTAAAAAAAGATCGGTGGCTGTCAGTGTAGAGGGGGGACAGAGGATTTTTAAGGCACTGAAAATATGATACATAAATACATGTCATTTTATGATTTAACAAAGGATTCACATATATTGTGAATAATGGGAGCCAAATTTCTTACTGTTATATAACGGAGTTACAAACACAGAAAGCAGGATGCTGGATTGAATTTGGATGCACGAGAGATGTAGAACTATAGATACTTGTGTGGGTGTGTGTGGGGGGGTGTGGATGGGTGTGTGCAAGGAGGTTAGAGTATAATGCCCGCTGAACTGGGAAGGAACTTTTGGACCAAAGAATGAGGCAGGCAAATCCATACAGTTTACAAGTTTTATTAAAGGGTAACTTAGTACAGGGAAGGTCTCATGCAGTGAAGAATCAGATGTCTACAGCAGATGAGAGCTCTCTCTCTGCCTTTTAGGCAAGGCTTATATAGCAAAAGCAGTGTTTACTCAAAATAACTTCGAAGAAATAGCTTAAGAAGAGTGTTTCCACTGATCTACGAAGCAGAGGGTTTGTGATGCTTCAAAGAAATAGTTTAAGAAAAATAAGTTTCCTGTGATCTATGAAGCAGAGGGCTTGTGATGCTTGTGCGCACACTAGCTCATGCCAGGAGTTGTGATATCTATTCCCTGAACCCTGTGTTTCCATTATGCTTGCCCTATGGTTAATCTATAACTGGTCAGTGAAACAAATGAATGAGGTTAAACAGGAATCAACATGGTGGGTGGGGCACAATGTAACATCAGTCCTATTTGCCCTCCTAACACCCCACACCCAGCATCTTTTGTGGCCTGTACATTCTTATCTACCGATCTTCTGCAGTGATCCTAGGGCCAGATATCTGGAGATGGCTTGCATCCCTATGTTGCAACAGCAATGCAAGCAACAACAGGAGCATAATATCCCTAACAAGCAGAGTAAGATACTAAGAACTAAGAATAGTTCTGCATTTCCCAGGGAATGAAGTAAGCCATCTAGTAAAAGCATCTGCAAAAGAAAGATGATCTATGTGATCANTTTAAAAGAAAGCCTTTCCATACCTTGTTCTTCTCTTCATGATTTTGCCACGTTAAACCGAAAGGCATTTAAGTAAGTTCTACAGGTCAAGTGATTCCATGAAGCTGCTTAGGACTAATTTTATTAAATCACTCATGATCAAAACTATATTCTGGAAGCAAAACAGCAAACCATAACTGAAATAGAAGTGTATGCAGGACGAAGGGTGAGGGGATGGGGGTGGGGAAGAGATGTTTTCATTCTCCTTCCTTGTCCAAATTTATTCCTCCTTGGCTAGTATATTCTGAGTGTTTTCAATTTTCAAACAGGCATATACTCAAAACTAAACTATGCAGTTTCTAACCAATGTTCTGAATTTTTAGATGATGGTTAGTATATGACTGTCCAACCCAGATTATGGAAGACATTTAATAAATCATCACCACCTATGTAAATGATGACAATGGATAAAAACATGATGAAAAAAAGAGTTGCACGAATTTGCTCAGAATCCAAAATGCAACATCAGAAGCAGCCTTAATCCATTCCAGTAGTAATGTTTTTAGAATTTTTTGGCCCAAGATTTTGGTCTTGTTTGTACGTAAAGCATTAAAAGACATAAATTGCTTTATAAATTTGTTTCACATAATAAACTATTTTCATAGATAAGACATATATGGCTCCTACTTTTCT
>NW_007726758.1:650406-655674 GCF_000696425.1 Galeopterus variegatus
GCTGGGTCTGGAGCTCACAGACCCCTCAAGTCTGTTGTCCAGACTGGGTCACAAACCTTTCACATGCAGATCTACGAGTTAGGTAACAGGAAAAAAGGTCCCTGGAGTCGTGGTTGAATAAATAATAGGCTTTATTTCTAGACGTGAGCTCTGCTGACCAGCAGTTCAGAGCCACTGCCTCACACACTCTAGAACACAGAAGAATAGCAACAAGCTAAAAATACATGGGTGTTCATGCACACTAACTCTCCTCCCACATAACCTGTTTTGTGCTGCAGCACACCCAACCAGACCCAAGGCAAGGGGGCCTGACTAAACTACTCTATTTTCCTCACATCATTCTATTTCGCAACACCTTTTTTCTCATTTGCACTGTTTCTTGGCTTTATAAGAAAATTCTCTGAGAGTCATTCAGGGCAGTGGCAGTAAATTTGGCCAATGTCTGGACTTCCAATTTTGTAGTGATATCTGACAGCTGGGGAGAAAACATGGCTTTTGGCCATTCCCATCAGGCAAGACTTCAGCTCCATCTGGACTTGAGAGCTAGGAGATTATGAGGAACTCTGGGCAGAGGCTCATCTATCCTGCCCGGTAGAGATGTAAAGCCTAAAGCGCATTGGCCCGCCCATCCATACAGTTGGTATGTCCAGAGGTTTGTCCCACATATCCAAATACATTTTGGGGTGCCAGAAAGGCACCTGCTCTACATGTCTTGTTTTCCTTCTCTGTCCATTCAGTGTCCAACACCTGGCATGTGACACAGCAGACGGGGTGGTAACCACCCTATGTGTCGTGTGTTGGGTATGGTTTATCCTTTCAATATGAAAAGGGGCTACCAAACCTAACACCCCATGTTCTGCACAAAGCCATCCCAGACCATTCCACGTGTGATAGGCAGTGGGTATCTTTGGAGTCATTGTTGTGGTGCCTTACTAATGAGAACATGAACTGCTTAGTGTCACCATAACCAAATAATAGAGTGGGCCTCCATGTAGTATCCAGAGGGCCCGGTGGGTCTTTGCTCTCTACAGTCATCATCCATACCTAGAGTTCCCATTCTGTCTTGTTGAAGGGCAACACCTTCCATGGCATTCCCTCAGCACTGGACACCAGAAGCTATTTGCATACCCAACAGTAGAAGCAGTTGTGCACTTCAGCAAAGCTGGCAGCCCAGGACAGAAAGGCATTTCCCAGTGTTGTAGGCAGGAACCTGAAAGTGAGCAAGCTAAGGGTGATAAGATAAATGTTCCAAGCATATTAGGTAAAACAAGTCTTTATTTAACAACAATACAATTGCAGTTTGATCACCACATGCCAACACTACCCCTGGTTTTGGCATTTTCCTTGGTGGGCTATTCCATTTTGGTGAGTAAAAGTATGCAGCAGATTGTTCTTTTCTACCAGAATTTTAGGAGGATGTTTTTTCATCATTAGCTTGGTTTGCTTTCCAAGTACAAAAAAGTATATTTTAAAAAGCCTTAAGTCACTGAGCTTGACCTTCTTGTCTGAATGGAACTTAATGTTTTACTAATAAAGAAGCTGATGTAAAATGTGGTGTACAGAGCCCACGATAAAGAAGATATTGTCTTTAGGGGGGTTTCATATTTCCAGGGAACTGCAAAAACATTGTTCTGCTATGGCTTTAAAACAGAAACAAAGAACTATTGAAACCCCAAAGATACATTATCCTCCGCCCCACCTCCCCAGCCAAAAAAAAAAGATTCTTACCAGGTTCAGCTGTAGATCTAGGTTCTGTTTGCCACATGAGAAAAAAATAAATAACAGAGTATCAGAATGGGATTCTGTTAATAATAACCCTATCTACTCTATTACCTTGTCTACGACATGTTTGCAGAAATGTTATAGACAAACTCCGTAATATAGAAGAGATAGTTAAAGTGATATCAGATCAATTTATATTTCTATAGAAATAAAAACTTGAATTCCAGTAACACCTTATACTAGGAGGTTTTTAAAATAGCAGTTCATTCATGTGCTATAGGAGGCTTGTGAATCTCCTAATATTATTTGCCTAACTTTGAGCACAAATGTACATGTGCATTTTTTTCTGGAGAAAGAATATATAACTTTCATCAGAGTTTCAAAGGGGCCACAGTTTTAATTTATTGAACGTCACACATTGAGGGTTTTTTGGTCTCACCACTCTTTGAAAACAGAAATCAAATCATCTGAATGACTCAGCCCTTCTCAGTTTTCCTGAAGCTAGAGAGAATAAAATGGTCAGCTACAACAGAGTGGGCACTTCTTCCTTACTTTTCTGTAGAATTCTGAAATCTGGAGAGTCCTGGATTTCACTCCCTTGCCGGAACCACTGGATAAGCTTTTAGGGTGGTCTTAATCATGCCATTTATGGTCTTGAGACCTGCAGCCATGGGATTGTAAGGGAGATGAAAAGTACATAATATGTTTTGGCCTCATCCCACTCTTGCACATCATGTCTGGTGAAATGGGTTCCTTTGTCACTGTCAGCTTAGGACGGAGTCTCACACATATTCTCTAATTTTGTAATCCTTTTGTAGTGGCAGCCTGATTTGCCCTTCTACAGGTGAAGGCTTGTATAAGTCCAGTTGCTGTCTGCACATGTTAAAATGTATTTATGTCCTTCAGATGTTGGTAGGGGCCCAGTGTAATCTACTTGCCATCCAGTGACTGGGCAGGTAGATAACCTGATGTGCCCTGGTGTATGTCTCAATGGACGCTGCAGAGAGTCCTTGTCAGCAGCCTGCAAATATGAATATTTAATTGGTAAATAAAGCCTTTTTAAAAACTATTTCCCAAGTTGTCTTTGGCCCTTGATGGCCAGACTTATGATGAACCCAATCTACCACATCACTGGGGATCTTCAAGTCCTCCAGCATTGATGGCTCAGGCCCTGAGGGCATAGGCCTCGTGAGTGCCTGGTTAGATAGTCAGGAAGTGAGCTTGCACATGCCACACAGACACATGAGCTGCCAGCTGTGTACATACTTCTCATGTGTCTCTCCACAGCTTGGATCCCCCTAACAGTTTCCCGAGCACAGCCCAATTTTCATGGTGCCATTGTGGCATCCAGGTAGTCAAGCCTTTCCAAACAACTCAGCTGTCAGTGCTATATTGAGCAGCATTGGCTCATGGGTCAGTATGATCCACATCGCTTAAAGTTCATCCCACTGGCTACTCTGTATAGTTTGTTCTTTAAACCAGATAAGATGAGAGTTCAACTGAATGGCAGAGGAATGTCAGGTGGATGGGTTTTCCCAGCTGCTACCATCAGTGTACCCGGTATTGGGAGGAGGAATGCCCAACCCCACCTGTACTTGTGGGAGAGGTGGAGCAATGTCCATGACCTTTGGAACAGGATCCAGATCCATGTATGTGACCAGTCACCAAGTATGCAGTTCTTGAGACAACAGGCTAGTATTATATAACTTCCTTTGCTGTAAACATGCATGCCATTTCTGCAGATTGTTTATTTGTGCACATGCACTCTTTGGTTTTAAGAACATGTCCTTAATTCATCCTCCTACTGGCAGGGAGGTATGTAACTCCACTGGCAGGTCAGTCATTAAGGCTTCTGTTTGTTGCAAGGCCAGATATACAGCCAAAAGTTGTTCTTCAATGGGGGCTATATCTGTCCTCTGCACTTTTCCATAGTTGTGACCAAAACCCTAATAGGATGCATTTCCCATTCTGCTTTTGCCATAGGCACCAACCAAATTCCTCTAACATTTAATTCACTTCTTACGACCAGCATCAGCACTTCTAACACTTGTACCTGTTTAACCACTATCTTAGCCTTATCAAATGCTTCCAGTTGGGTAATGCCCTAATTCCATCTAGTTCTCCCCCACCTTTTTTTTTAACCATAGCATAAAGGGGTTCTCAGGTTTTGAGCTAAATAGGGAATAAAGGGCACCAGTAGGCGTAGCAATTCTACAGAAGTTTGTTAATTCTTTCACAGTTTGAGGAACGGGAAAGCTGTATCTTTTCAGTAACTATGTCTGGCTTGGCTTTAGTCTTACTTGACCAGATAGCTCCCTGGAATTTTACCAACTACCCCGGCCCTTGTATCTTGCTGGTATTTACTTTCCATCCCTGTTTCTTCAAGTGTGCCTGCAAAGATACTGCAGCTTGGGAAAGAGACAGTAAATCATCATTGGTTAGCAGAATATCATCAATATAGTGATACATTCTGAAGAACACATCCATTTTTCACCCTTCCAAGTCCCTCACTACCATGCCAAGACAGATGATAGGACTATGTAAGTAGCCTTGGGGCAGCACCCGGAAGGTCCTTTGCCTTCCATCCCAAGCGAAGGCAAACCGATCTTGAGAAGACTCATCCAAGGGCATGCTAAAGAAAGCATTCACTATATCAAACACACAGTGATGTGTCCTAAGGGAAGTAGATATCTGTTGTAGCAGAGAAGTTATGTATGTAGCAGAGAAGCATGTATGAGTGGAGTTACCTTGTCGAGTTATACACCAAGTGCCGGTGGGCTTCCTAACCAGCCACACAGGGCTGTTCTATAGGCTTTGGACCAGTCATATCACCCCTGCTTTCTCTAATTCTCAAATGGTAGCAGTAACTTCATCATGCTCTTCTGACAGTTTCTGCTGCTTAATGGTGACTATGCAACATAGTTTCACAGGGTTGCAGTTTGAATGCCCTACCAATACAGGTTTGACTACCCGAATGCATAGCCTTAATTCACCCATTGTGGTTGTCAGATCCAAGTCCTGCAGTACATCTACTCCTAGTATATATTCCAGAATTGGGGAAATATATAACAGGAAAAGACGGGGTTGGGACAGGGCAACTGCCCAACTTGTAAATACAGACTTGTCCGTTTAACCCTGATTTTTTAGCCTCTGTATTCATCAGTGGCTCGAACCTCATCCCTAAATTTAGCAGAGTTGCCATAAATCAAAGTGCACTTGGCTCAGATGTCAGTTAGAGCCAATATTGTCTATTTATTAGTGCAGGACAAATAAATGGTCCGTTCTGCATGGGGCCTCTGGCCACCCCCCCCCCCCCATGCCCGCCAGAGGACAACATTGGTCTCTAGAGTTTGGGGGCATTTACCCCTCAAAGTCCTTCTGGAAAGGAGGGGCTCTGGGTTGTGCTGATGGTTTTTCTTTGATTTGAGGAACAAATTGCTTGTTTTTAGGGAGAGCTTTCTATAATGTTAGGACCGAGTTTGGCGTCTTATCCATGTCCTCCTTTGGGTGCCTGTTAATACCAGTTCCTGCCATAGCAGCTTATGG
>NW_007726758.1:656835-685227 GCF_000696425.1 Galeopterus variegatus
GAATTGCAGCTGCAGCGGCGGACGCGCCCGCGCCCCCGTCCCGGCGGCCGCCACAAAGGCAGCTCCGCAGCGCCCCCAGCGGCCGCGACCGGGCGCGTGGGGAAACTGAGGCAGCACCACCGGATCCCGGTTGTGGAGCCCCTTTCCTGGAGGAGGCGAGATCGGCATTGGAGGAGGGAAGTCATCAGTAATCATATGAGCGACTAGAAGGAACCCTGGGCCTTGGTGTTATCAACATCGTGCTCTAACTAGTCGAGCTAACTGGCCAGATCCTGTTCTAGGTTTAAAACAGGATCATTAATCATGTCACAAAGAGCCAAGAGGACGTGTCGGTAATGCTGTTGCTATCTTGATTTAAAATGTTGACACAGACACAGACACAGACACACACACACACACAGACACACACACACACACACAAATAAATAAAGAAATAAATAAAATGTTGACACCGTTTATCATGGATTCGGGGGTCATTAATTTTGATTTTAAAAAATGATGCATTAGAATATCCGTTATCGTAATGACTGACGTTTTTCGGTGCGCCTTTCAATTTTGTTCCCCAGGGGAGTTCACCCTGTCCCCACCCAGTTCTCAGAGCAACCTTAGGACTAAGTACTGTTCCTATGCCCATTTTGCTGACGGGGGAATTGAGGCCCAGAGAGGTGTACTTAATCACACAGTGTCACACAGCAAGAACGGTGGAATCTAGGGCTGGCCGGTTAGCTCAGTTGGTTTGAGCTGGTGCTGTTAACACCACGGTCCAGGGTTCGATCCCCGTTAAAAAAAAAGTGAAATCTAAACCCAGGCAGGCTGACTCGGATGCCCACACACCTCCCACTATCCTATACCATCTTCTCCACGCTTCACGCAGCTGAGCCCCCATTCCCTTATTTGCCTGGTGGGACTAAAGTAAGAACAGGTCCCTGGAATCTGCTCCCTAACACCGCTGGCATACCTCAGCCACATCAGGGGATGAGTTGGGGCACAGAAACATGAGGCTGTGCAGCTGGAAGCCTTCGGAGCCTGCTAAGCCATGTCTCTGATTATCAGCTGGAGGAAGTGGGGAGGCCCAGGAGAGGGGCTGTTCGTGAAGAAATGAACAAGGTGGGAGCAGGGCCCACCGGAGGCATTAGGGCTGGAGGCTTCTGGCAATTCATTGGGTCTCTGGCTTTTGTGTCTTCAGAAACCTGTCCCAGGACCTTTGCACTTACTGGGTCTGCATCTCTAGGGTTTCTCATGATTATGGATGGATCTAGAACACAGTTTCTCAGCCTCAGCACTGTGGGCATTTGGGGCTGGCTCACTCTCTGTGGTGCGGGGGCCCTGGACACTGCAGGTGCTGAGCAGTGTCCCTGGCCCCCACCTACTCCATGCCAGGAGCACCTCCCAGTCGTGACAACCACAAATGTCCCCAGACATCACCAAATGTCACTGGGGGAGAAAATCGCCCCTGCTTGAGACTCAGTGAATATCCACACCCTCTGTAATTGCCCATCTCAAGGACACCTGTCCCCATGCTGGTCACCTCTACCTGGTCATCCTGTCATTTTTCTTGACACTCCCAGCTTCACCTCCAGGACTCACCTGAGGCATTGCCTCCTCCAGGAAGTTCTCCTTGATGTGCCAGCCTGGGCCAGGTAACTCCTTGTGGTTCCTACAGTTCCTATGTGTCTACCCGCCCCGACGTCCATGGCCTGTAGCCTCGGCTTTGCTCAGGAGGGCAGCCAGGGCAGGGGCCGGAACCGGCTCACTCCGCAGGGCTTCTGCCTGCCCAGCCCAGGGACAGCTCCCAGCACCTGCTCAACAAATATCTCTTGGCAGTACATGAACGTCAACAGTTAAAAGGGCCTGGCAACTAGCTCGCTTGGGAGAGCGTAGTGCTGATAACACCAATGTCAACGGTTTAGAACCCCTAAAAAAGAAAATGAGTGGCAAGCCTTTGTGTTTTTCCTTCTCTTTAAAGTTTTCTTTCTTCTTTGGACTTTTTTCCTCTTCCCACAACAATCGTGAATCATTTTGGAATCAAGAAAGTCTAAAAAACTTAAGAACAAGAAAGGAAACAGGGCCGATTTAGCAGTCACGACCATCAGATGGAGGATTTCAACAGAAAACTGACTAAAACAGAAGCCAACACAGTCTGGGTTTATTCTTTTCAATTTTGTGCCCAAGACAACCAAGAGCTTCTGAAAGCAGCTAGGCTCCCTGGCTGCTGGGCCTCAAACACATGCCAGCAGCTGCCACGCTGTCCCTGCCTTGCGGGGCATCCCAGACCCCTGTGCTGGCTGGGTAAATGGTGGCAACGATAGACCACTTGCCACTTGCTGGGCGCTGTCAGGTATACACGGTGGGGCTGCTGTTATCTCCGTTTCTCAGAGGGGCACATCGAGGCACCCAGAAGTTCTCAGGATGAAGCTGATGTTTTTCACCTTTGTGTATTTTGCCAGATCTGTGGGAGCCTGTACTACTCGTATCTTTTTTTCTTCTAAAATTGTGATAAAATACACTTAACAAAATTTACCATCTTAATCATGTTTAAGTGCACAGCTCAGTGGCATTAAGCACATTCACATTGCTGTGCAACCATCACCACCGTCCTCTCCAGAACTTTCTCATCTTCCCAAACTGGAACTCTGGCCCCATTAAACAATCACTCCCCATCCCCAACCCCAGCCCCCGGCACCCCCCATTCTACTTTCTGTCTCTGTGGATCTGATGACGTAGGGACCTCCTATGAGTGGAATCACACAGTGTTTGCCCTTTTGTGTCTGACTTAGTTCACTGAGACCAATGTCCTCCCTCAAGATTCATCCACATTGTAGCGTGTCTGAATTTCCTTAATTGTTAAGGCTGAGGAATAGTCCAGCGTGTGGATGGAGCACGTTGTGTTTGTCCATCGATCCCTCCGTAGACACTTGGGTTGTTCCCACTTCTTATCTGTTGTGAATCGTGCTGCTCTGAACATGGGTGTGCAAATCTCTGTTTGAGTCCCTGCTTTCAATTCTTTTGGGTACACACCCAGCAGTGAAATTGCTGGAGCATATGGTAATTCATTTTTAATTTTCTGCAGAACCGCCATGCTGCTTTCCACCGCAGCTACACCACACAGCAATCCCACCAGCAATGCACTGGGGTTCCAGTTTCTCCACATTGTCACCAATGTCTGTTATTTTCTGCTTTTTTTTTTTTTTTTTTTTTTTTTTTTTCGGTACGGGGATCCAGACCCCTGACCTTGGTGTTATAACACCGCACTCCAACCAACTGAGCTAACCAGCCAGGCTTTCTGACTTTCTTTCTTTCTTTCCTTCTGTCTTTAATAGCAGCCATCGTAACGGGTGTCAGGTGCACCAGTACCTATTAACCTGACTTTTTTCTTGATATCAACCAGCTCTCTTGGTCTGTGGCCCTTGTTCTAGAGCGTTCTCAGCCTGTGAAGTCCCCCTGAAGCCAGCTCCTGGACCCCAGGTTAAAACCCCTGCACTAAGCTGCCACATCACAATGGAGCCCCCTTGGACCTGTTCTCGCTGACACCACCCTAATGACCTTGGAAATTGAAGTTTTAAGCGCAGTGTTACAATACCAAGGTCAAAGGTCTGGATCCTCATACCTGCCAGCTGCAAGAAAAAAAAAAAGAAAGATAATTCTTTGTTCCGGGGCCTATTCTGCTACTGTAGGATGTCTACCAGTATTCCTGGTGTCTCCTCTCCAGATGCCTGTGGCACACCCTCTTCCCGTAGCACTTCACAATTTTGCACCTAATTTATTGTGTTCATTTATTTATTGCCCATTGCCTCCTGCCCCCAACACAAAGCATAGCCACAGGAGAACAGAGCCCTTCAATTGTCTGGTTCGCCAAAGAGTCCTCAGTACCCTGGAGAGTACCCGGCACAGAGTAGGTGATCAGTAAGGACTCACTGAGTAAACAAGGATAGGCGGCTGTTCTGGGTCTCAAGCCAGCTAACAAGAGCCTATGCTCATCTTTATAGTGAAACTTTTTATTTGCCAGTTGACTCTGGAAACGGTTCAAGGAACAAAGTGAAAAATTAAATGATCCTACTCAAGCTAACAAACACACTATATCATTCTTATCATTACTAAAGAAAGAACATGTTCTTGGTAAATCAAGTGAAACTGTGGGAGTGGGGAGAAACAAAGAAATCTGTAACTGGTTGATGATCAATTAGTTATGAACATTACTGCACCCAGACCCACTGTCTCCCTGGGGGAATGTGGTTAGAAATCTAACATAATAACTTCATTCCACACATACAAGAGCATGACCACAGCCACAATGGGTTAATGCACATATTACTAACAAGGAAGATTGATGACAAAATTAAATGGAGCCAACCCATACCGGGAACATGCATCAAAAAAACTTTTAGTACTGACAATTATAAAAATAAACCAATTAATTTTGATATATTATTAACATGTCCCTTGAGAAACCCCGGGTCCCTTGGAATCCTCCGAAGAACATGCTAGTATGGCCTTAAGAAACCCCGGGGCCCTTGGAATCCCCCAAAGCCATACTAAGCCAAAAGTTAGGCCTTTAATTCTGAAAAGTCTTGTCAAGCAACCAAAGGTGAACAAACAAGAAATTCCCACGGAACTGTGCCACACATACAAGACCCTCTTGCAGCCTGCTGAACAAGGGGCATCATTCTCAGGCTCCCATGCTGTTCCCTATAGCAGGATGGCTCACAGCAAGCAAGGAAATGGCAGACCCTAGCACCACTGACACTGCAGTAAATTGACCCTGCAGCCACCAGGGACACTGCAGACAAGAGTGGGGCAGTTCCAACCACTGGCAGTGCTGCTGCCCCTATGACATAACCCCCTACTTCTGTACACCACAGAGGTGTCAGAGGCTGTTGCAGCTAACAGTACCCCTGCCACCCCACAAGGTAATCCTGCTTCCTCCACTTCCACTGTAGACATCACAGATGGGAGGAAGGCAGGTACAGCATCTGGCACCACTGCTGCTCCCACGAGGTAAACCCACTGTCACTGCAGACACAGCATACTTGCGGGAGGCACTTGCTGCTGCCAGTGCTGCTGCCACCTTCAAAAGGTAACTCCTCTACCACTGTGGACACTGTAGATGCAAGGGAGGCAATTAAAGCCACTGGTGTGGCTGCCACATCTGTGAGTTAACCCAGCTATTGCTGCTATCACAGGCAGCTGTGGAGGTCACTACAGCCAAGCACATGGCCAGTGCAACCATCAGTACTCTAGTAAGTGCCACCACCAGCAGTGCCAGATAGACACCATCATTGTGCAAGCAGCCTGACACTGCTGGAGCCACTGCTGCCACACAGGCAACCCACCAAAGCCATCACCATAACCACTGCCATCACCAGGGTGGCCTGCTACCACAGAAGCAGCCATAGCAGCCACTGTAGCTGTGCACACAGTCAGCCAACCATTCATTTGAACTGACACAAAGAGGACCACCAGCAGAGTCCAGGGAAAGAGAGTAAAAGAAGAAGGAACTACTCTTCCAGATGACTAAGCTTCAATGTAAAGATACTAAAAATATGAAAAGACAAGAAAATATGAGTCCACCAAAGGATATAATGACTCTCAAGAGCCAGATCCCACAGAACAGGAAACACTTGAAATGACTGAAAGGAATTCCATGTAAAAATCTTTACGAAACTCAATGAGATACAAGACGATGCAGTTAGACAACACAACGAACTGAGCAAAACTATCCAGGATGTGAAAGGGGAAATCTACAAAGAGATGAATACTTTAAAAAGGAATGTAGCAGAACTCATGGAACTGAAGGAGTCATTCAAGGAAATAGAAAACACAACTGAAAACTTAAGCAACAGGATAGAGCAAGCAGAAGAATGAATTCCTGATCTTGAAGGCAATCTCCTCAAAATAACTCAGGCAGGGGAGTTTCAGTCAAGATGGCAGAATAGACAGTCCCCAGCATCACTCTCTCCCACAAATCAACTGATTTACAACCATTAAAATGTAACAACAGCCAAACTGGGGCCACTGGAGCTCAGGGAAAGAGGAGGAGAGGCCTATGGAGTGCATGAAGGGGGAGAAGCCACGATGAGAGAAAGAAAAAACTGCTCAGAGCATTTCAGGCCTCAGCTGCTTTAAGGCTGAAATAGCTGAGTGCATGGAGCAGGAGCTGGCAGAAGCTGCAGCTGTGCCCTTCGGATGGAGTTGCTTGGAGGCGGCAGGGGAGAAGAGGGCCTTGGTGCCCCCCAGTACAGCAAGACAACTAATAGGGTTCCCATAGACCCATGCAGGACTGAGGAGCCAGAACAGCTGAAAAACGGAAACCACTCAGAGGCCAGTGAGTCATCACAAGGGACCGGCACAGGGCCCATCCCATGGGAAGTGTTTGGAGCATGGGCAGTGGGGGAGATGGGCCCACTGGGAGAACATTGGGAAATAGCAAGGACAGCTGATCTGCCCTCCAGTCAGCACAGGACCTTAGAGGAGACTGGTCAGGAATGCAGAATTGCATGGGGTGCAGTTTGATGAAAAGATTCAGGCACAGATCAGAGTTTCTACACAACCCAGGTACACCTGGTCTCTGGAGAGCCGGAAGTACCTATAAGGTTAACTGTTAAACCCTGAGCCGCACAAAAAGTCTTCCAAAAGGAAACAGCAGCAAAGCAGCAATTTAGCTCAACCATAGAGCTCAAGTACTGGTTCCTGTTGTAAGACACTCTCCCGCAAGAATGCATTTACATGCCACTCATGCAGAAAAGGGCAGTTTATTCACTCCAGCTAGCCAGCAACCATCTCTCAAGGAGCAAACTCGGGAGAACAGCCCTGGGCCTTGGTCTTGTGGGTTTTTTAAAGGCAAAAACCACATCCTGTTGGCACACGGGTTTGTCCAGGTGCACAAAGCAAGCTAGGTAGCTAGGTTACAGAAGCGAAGAATGAGCCATTAGAGCAATCAAGCATACAAATTTTCATTGTGTATGGTTCCTGTTCCCAAGTAATAGTTCACTGTGTATGAGTCCTGTTTCTATGCAATGGTTTTTGTTTCTATGAGGTCAATGGCTTCTCATGCAGAAGGGGGTGTAGTCTGTAGGTCAGATGGGGGTAAAATGGAGTTACTTAGGTTAAGCAAGCAATTCTACAGAAGCAGATAGCATATGTTATGAGGTGTAGGGAGCTCTATTTCATTCCCACAGGAAGTTCCCCACCACCAGCGCCTTGGGGCCCATCAGGGGACCTGAGGCATAGAGCCAAGGACTGGACCACCTGCACACAACCACAAACACTGCCAGTGCCTCAGGGCCCGCCCAGGGACCTGAGGCTTGGATCCAGGGACCGGACCCCCCCACCCTCAACCAGGCACACCACCAGCATCTTGGGGCCCCACAGGGGACCTGGGTCATGGAGCCAAGGACTGGACCTCCCTGACAACCAGGCAGACCACCAGTGCCAAGGAGCATGCCAAAAACATCAGCTCCATGTGGGTGGCCCTCCACAGTCACCATCATAACCACAGCTGCTGCAAAAGTGGCTAGACATCACAACCATCACACAGATGGTCTGCCAGCCACCAGAATGCATTGACACAAGGAGAGTCACCAGCAGAGACCAAAGAAAGAATAGGATACCTCTCTCCACAAAGCCCATTCCAGAGTGACAGAAGAAGCATCTGCTCTATGATAATATTGGGGGACCTGAACACACCTTTCAGTGTTAGATCATCTAGACAGCAAATCAACAGAGTAACCATTACTCTTTCAGAGGGAGAGAAGAAATCTAGGGTTGTCAGTGGTGGGAGGGGGGAGGGGGGATAGGGAGAGATTGGACAAAGGGCATAAATACTAAGTACAATTTGTAACAATATACATACTAGTAATGTTGATTTTATCAACATATGTCACCATTGAATCCCAAAAAATGTATAATCAATTATGATTCAATAAAAAAAATTTTTTAGTTTTTTAAAAAAGCTAAAAAAGTAAAAAGAAATAAATAAAACAACTCAGGCAGACCAAAAAAAAAAAAGAAAGAAAAGAAAGAAAGAAAGAAGGAAAAGAAAGAAAAGGAAAGAAAGAAAAAAGAATTTTTTAAAAATGAAGGTAATTTAAGAGAGATAGCAGATAATCTTAGGTGTACAAACATTGGAATCATGGGTATTCCAGAAAGGGAGGAGAAAGGAAAAGACATTGAGAACATCTTCAATGAAATAATAGCAGAAAACTTCCGAGGTGTAGGAACAGACACGGACCTTCAGATTCAAGAGGCTCAAAGATCCCCAAGAAGTTTTAGTACAAAAGATCCTCTCTGAGACACATTGTAGTCAAACTGTTCAAAGTCAAAGACAAAGAGAGAATCTTAAAATCAGCAAGAGAAAAGCATCAAGTCACACATAAAGGAGTCCCCATCAGACTAACAGCAGACTTCTTAACAGAAACTCTACAAGCCAGAAGAAAATGGGATAATATATTCAAAATACTAAAAGAAAAAAACTGCCAGCCAAGAATATACTATATCCAGTGAAGCTACCATTCACAAATGAAGGAGAAATAGCGCATTTCCCAGACAAAAAAAACTACAAGAGTTCACCACCACACAACCAGCCCTACAATAAATCCTCAAGGGAGTCCTGCATCTGGAATCCCAAAAATATAATCACTTCTATGAACACACAAGAAAGAACAAAACCTACAAATAGAACAAAAATACAAACCAGAAACAGAAACTGTATCTTACTACTTCAAAAACCCAAAAACACCAAGAAACAATAAAAGGGAAGTAAAGAAACATGAGATATTCTAAACATCCAAATGAAAATTGATAAAATGCCAGAAGTAACACAATACTTTTCTGTAGCAACTCTAAATGAAATGGATCATATTCCCTAAAGACAGACTGTCTAATTGGATTAAAAGCTACACTCTACTATATGCTGTTTACAAGAGACCCACCTCACCTCTAAAGACATACACAGAATAAGGGTGAAGGGATGGAAAAAGAAATACCATGCAAATGGAAATAAAAAACAAACAGGGGTAGCTATTCGTATATTGGATAAAATAGACTTTAAACCAAAAACTATAAAAAGAGACAAAGAAGGCCACTGTATAATGATAAAGGGATCTATCCAGCAAGAAGATATAACAATCATAAATATATATGTACCCAACATTGGAGCACCCAGATATGTAAAGCAAACACTACTAGACTTAAGGAAAGAGATAGACCCCAATACTATAATAGTAGGGGACCTAGACACCCCTCGCTCAACATTGGACAGATCATCTAGGAAACAAATCAATAGAGAAACAGTATTTAAAACACACTTTAGACCAAGTGGACTTGGCAGATATATACAGAACATTTCAACCAACAAGTACAGAATATATGTACTCCTCACCAGGTCATGGAATGTTCTCCAGGATAGACCACAAGCTAGGTAACAAATCAAGCATCAACAAACTTTTAAAAATTGAAGTCATTTCAAGTATCTTTTTAGATGACAATGGATTAAAACTAGAAATCAACAATAAGCAAAACTATGGAAACTATATAAGCATGTAGAAATTAAACAACATGCTCCTGAATGACATATGGATCCAAGAACAAATTAAACAGGAAATTAAAAAATTTCTCAAAACTAATGAAAATAATGAATAGCATACCAAAACCTGTGGGATGCAGCAAAAGCAGTTCTAAGAGTGAAGTTTATTACATTAAATGCTTACATCAAAAGAATAGAAAGTTTTTAAATTAAATGCTTACATCAAAAGAACAACCTAACACTACACCTCTAAGAATTAGAAAAACAAGAACAACCCAACCCCAAATATAGTAGATGGTAAGAAATAATTAAGATCAGAACAGAACTGAGAGAAATAGAAACCCAAAAAAACAATTTAAAAGATCAATCCAACAAAAAGCTGTTTTTTGAGAAGATAAAGCAAATAGACAAACCATTACCCAAACTAAAAAAAGAAGAGACAAGACCCAAATAAAAATTAGAGGTGAAAAGGAGACATAACAACCAATACCACAGAAATACCAAGAATCATTAGAGATTATTATGAACAACTATACACCAATAAATTTGCAAACCCAGAGGAAATGGATAAATTTCTTGACACATACAAACTACCAAGACTAAACTAAGAAGAAACAGAAAACCTGAACAGACCACTACAAGCAACGAGACTGAAGCAGTAATCAGAAGTTTCCAACAAAGGAAAGCCCAGGACCAGATGGCTTTACTGCTGAATTCTACCAAACATTTAAAGAGGAATTAATACCAATTCTTTTCAAACTATTCCAAAAATTGAAACAGAGGCCATTCTCCTTAACTCAATCTTTGAGGCAGTATCACCCCAATACCAAAGCCAGATGAAGATTCAACAAAAAAAGAAAACTACAGGCCAATATCCTTGGTGAACATAGAAGCAAAAGTCCTCAACAATATGTTAGCAAACCGAATGCAGCAACACACCAAAATAATTATACACCATGATCAAGTGGGATTCATCCCAGGGATGCAAGGATGGTTCAACATACACAAATCAATAAATGTGATACACCATATCAACAAAATCAAGGACAAAAACCATATAATTATCTCAATAGATGCAGAAAAAGCATTTGACGAAATTCGACATCCCTTCATGATAAAGACTCTCAGCAAATTAGGTATAGAAGGAAAGTATCTCAACATACCATATATGACAAACACTCTACCTGTATTATCCTGAATGCGGAAAAGTTGAAAGCCTTTCCCTTGAGAAGGGGAAAAAGACAAGGATGCCCACTCTCACTACTCCTATTCAACGAAGTACTAGAACTACTAGCCAGAGCAATCAGGCAAGACAAAGAAATAAAGGGCATACAGATTGGAAAAGATAAAGTCAAATTGTCTCTGTTTGCAGATGACATGATCCTATATATAGAACAGCCCAAAGTCCCTACAAAAAAAACCTCTTAGAGTTGATAAATGACTTCAGTAAAGTTGCAGAATACAAAATCAATGCACAAAAATCAGTAGCAGTTTTATACTCCAACAATGAACTGTCAGAAAAAGAAATCAAGGAAGCAACCCATTTACAATAGTCACACACACACACACACACACACACACACCCCTAGGAATTAAGGAGGTGAAAGATCTCTACAATGAAAACTACAAATCACTGTTGAAAGAAATTAAAGAGGACACAAAAAGATGTAAAGATGTTCCTTTCTCCTGGATTTAACATTGTGAAAATGTCTATACTTCCAAAGCAAACTACAGATTCAAAGCAATCCCCATCAAAAGACCAATGACATTCTTCACATAAACATAAAAAAAACAATCCTAATATTCATATGGAACAGCAAAAGACCCCAAATAGCCAAAGCAATCTTGAGCAAAAAAAATAAAGCTGGAGGCATAACACTACCTGATTTCAAACTATATTACAAAGCTACAGTGACCCAAACAGCATGGTACTGGCCTAAAAATAGACACTCTGACCAATGGAACAGAATAGAGACTGAAAAATCAACCCACAAACCTACAGCCAACTGACCTTCAACAAAGGCAACAAAAATATACATTGGGGGAAAAGGTACCTCTTCAATAAATGGTGCTGGGAAAACTGAACATCCATATGTACAAGAATGAAACTAGACCTGTAACTCTTGCCATACATTGAAATCAAAATGGATTAAAGACTTAAATATGAGGGCTGGCCCCATGGCTCACTCAGGAGAGTGTGGCGCTGGTAGTGCCGAGGCCGTGGGTTCAGATCCTATATAGGGATGGCTAGTGTGGTCACTGGCTGAGCATGGTGCAGACCACACTTTGCCAAGGGTTATGATCCCCTTACTGGTCAAAAAAAATAAAAAAGACTTAAATATGAGACCTGAAATTACAAAGCTCCTAAAAGAAAATGCAGAGGTAACACTTCAGGAAGTAGGACTGGGCAAAGATTTTATGAATATGGCCCCCAAAGCACAGACAACAAAAGGAAAAATAAACAAATGAGATTTTATCAAATTACAAAGCTTCTGCACAGCAAAAGAAACAATAGAGTAAAAAAGACAACCTACAGAATGGGAGAAAATATTTGCAAACTACACATCTGACAAAGGATTAATATCCAGAATATAAAGGAACTCAAACAACTTAACAGTAAAAAAACAAATAACCCAATTAAAAAGATGGGCATAGGAACTGAATAGGTATCTCTCAAAGGAAGATATACAAATGGCCAACAAACACATGAAAAAATGCTCAACATCACTCAGCAGCAGGGAAATGCAAATCAAAACCACATTAAGATATCATCTCACCCCAGTTAAACTGGCTATCATCAAAAAGACAGAGAACAACAAATGCTAGTGAGGATGTGGAGAAAAGGGGACCCTCCTACACTGCTGGTGGAACCTCAAATTGGTGCAGCCATTATGGAAAATGGTATGGAGATTCCTTAAACAACTTCAGATAGAACTGCTCTATGATCCTGCAATTCTACTGATGGGTACATTCCCAAATGAATGGAAAGCATCATGTCAAAGAGATACCTGTACCCCCATTTATCGCAGGTCTATTTACAATAGCTAAGAGTTGGAACCAACCTAAATGTCCATCATCAGATGATTGGATAAGGAAAATGTGGTATATATACATAATGGACTATTACTCAGCTATAAAAAAGAATGAAATATTGCCATTCACAGCAACATGGACAAATTTAGGGAAAATCATATTAAGTGAAATAAGCCAGGCACAGATAGAGAAATGCTGTATGTTCTCACTCAGAAGTGGGAGCTAAAATAAAACATATAACTAAAACAAAGAAAGAAAGATACAACATTCACAATGATACATTGAACTTTCAAAAGAACAACTGAGGTAACTAGAAGTAGGAAGGGAGGTGGGAAGGTGAAATGGGTAAAGGGCCATGAATAGCAATGATAGTGTATATTATTGAATATAATAATTATTCTTATGTGAGAATCACATACTGCACACAAGTATTGGTGTTTGACTCTACATCCCACAGATATGTAAGTCAACTTTGTTACAATAAAAAAAATTCATAAATGAAATAAAAACAAAGAAAGAAAAGAAAATGGTGGGGAAACTATACCAAAAAAAAAAAGAAACTGTTGACCTCAGATATTTTTCTTGATGGATTTTACCTTTTTTTTTAATCACATGAATAGGAATATTGTAACTTCTACGTTAAAATGTATCCCAGATCTTTCATATACAATTAATTCTATATAGCTGACTGGACATTTACCTGTCTCCTAGATAGATGCATTGCAGAGTGAGTTATCCTCCTGATAATTTGATAACTAAAATAGGTACCAGAGGTCCTAACCTAGTTGGAACATAGCACCCACAAAGAATATTTTTAAAATTTTTATTGAATCAAAATTGATTATACATATTTTAGGGGTTCAACGTTGAGATATGTTTATCATCAATATTACTAACATATATATTGTTACAAATCATACTTATTCTTTATGCCCCTTGTCCAATCTCACTCCATCCCCCTCACCTTCCCCACTTCCCCCTCTAATTACCCTAGATTTCTTCTCTCCTTCTGAAAGAATAATGGTTATTCTGTTGATTTGTTGCCTAGATGATCTGTCCAATGCTGAGAGGTGTGATCAGGTCCCCCAATATTATCATAGAGCAGATGTTTCTTCTGTCACTCTGTAATGGGCTTTGTGGAGAGAGACATCCTCTTCTTTATCTCTTCTGGTGACTCTACTTGTGTCAATGCACTTCAGTGGCTGGTGGACCATCTGTGTGGTAGTTGTGGCATCTAGATGCTTTCATGGCAGCCATAGTTATTGTGGTGGCTGTGGTGGGCCACCCACATGTGAGTGATGTTTTTGGCATGCTCCTTGGCGCTTGTGGTGTGCCTGGTTTTGAGGGGTTCTGGTCCCCAGCTCCATCACTTGAGTCTCTGGGAGGGCCCCAAACTGCTGGTGTTGTGTGCCTTATTGTGGGGGGGGTTCCAGTACCCAGCTCCATACCTCAGTTCCCTGGGCAGGCCCCACAGTGCTGGCATGGTGTGCCTGGTTGAGGGCAGGGGGGTCCAGTTCCCAGCTCCATGCCTTGCATTCCCAGGTGGGCCCTGAGTTGCTGGTGTGGCGTGCCTGGTTGAGGGGAGGGGGGTCCTGTCCCTGGCTCCATCCCTCAGGTCCCCAGGAGGGTCCCAAGGTGCTGGCATGGTGTGCCTGGTTGTGGGAGGGGGGTCTGGTCCCCAGCTCCATTCCTCAGGTCCTCTGGTGGCCTCTGAGGCTCTGGCAGTGTGCCTGGTTATGGGAGGGGGCTCCAGTCCCCAGGTGGACCTGAGGTGCTGGTGGTGTGTCTGACCCAGAGCTAATATTTTGTCTTTTGCTTACTTCTAAAATGGGAGAACTTCCTGTTGGGACCAGTACTTGGCTCTGTGGTTTAGCTAAATTGCTGCTTTGCTGATGCTTCCCTAGGGAAAGCTTTTTGTGCAGCACAGATTATAATGGTTGACTTTATTATGTACTTCTAGCTCTCCAAAGACTCAGTGCACCTGGACTGTGCAGTAACTCTGATCTGGACATGAGTCTTTTCATCAAACTGCACCCCATGCAATTCTATATTCCTGACTAGTCACCTCTGAGTGGTCCTACGCTGATTGGGGTACAGATCAGCTGTCCTTGCTGTGCCCCAGTTTTCCCCTGGTGGGCCCATCTCTCCCATTGCCCATACTGCAAACACTTCCCATGGGATGGGCCATGCACCAGTCCCTTGTGATGACTCAGTGGCCTCTAAGTGGTTCCATTTGTTCAGTTGTTGTTGCTCCTCACTCCTATGTGGGTCCACGGGAACCCTGTTAGTAGTCTTGCTGGCCTGGGAGCCACCAAGGCCCTCTTCTCCCCTGCCACCTCCAAGCAACTCCATCCTAAGGTCACAGCTGCAGCTTTTGCTGGCTCCTGCTCCATGTGCTCAGCAGTTTCAGCCTTAAGGCAGCTGTGGCACAAAATGGTCACAGCGGTTTTTTCTTTCTCTCATTGTGGCTTCTCCTGCCTTCATGTACTCCGTAGGCCTCTCCTCCTCTTCCCCTGAGTTCTAACGGCCCCAGCTTGGCTGTTATTGCTTTTTTATATAGTTGTAAATTGGTTGATTTCTGGGAGAGAGTGACACTGGGGATGGTCTATTCCACCATCTTGACTGGAACTCCCACAAAGAATTCTTTTTAATTTAACAATGAAAATTCAAAATCCAGTAAGAAGTGAGAATAAATTGATCCCAAACTCTTTTAATCCTGTAATCATGCTTGTTTTGTATATTCTCATCTACTGACTCACTGGGGTTCAAGGAAAGCCATCTGCATTTTTTTCCTTTTGTTTTTGTGTCTATATAATATGACTTGTCTTGAGGTCTTTCCTTACTGTGTCATAGAAGAATAATGTAGAGAAACAATGGCACACCTCTTCACAAACATGGAGAGCTCCACAATGCTGAACAGTAGTGTCATAATTTTGAAAATTGCTTTTTCAAAAATTTCTTTCCCTATGATTTCCTATTTCTTTTCAATTTCTTTTCTGACTGCCAGAATATCTATGTTTATGATCTCTAATCAATTTCACTCTTCTTTTTGTCACTGATGTGAAGTACAAATAAAGTTCTTCAGCACACACAAAAGAAATGCAACATGAAAAACCAGCCCAATTGAAAAATGGGCAAATAGTTGAATAGCCATTTCTCCAAAGATGTACAAATAATCAATAGGCACATGAAAGATATTCAACATCTTTAGCCATCAGGGAAATGCAAATCAAAACAACAATGATATACCACTTTACACACACTAAAATGTCCATAATCAAAGACAGATGATGGGCCAGCCCGGTGGTGCACTGGATGGTGCGCCACTTGGGAAGTGCGGCGGCGCTCCCGCCCGAGGGTTCGGATCCCACATACAGAGCGGTTCCCGCTCACTGGCTGAGCGAGGCGCGGGAGCAACACCGAGGGTTGCAATCCCGTTGCCAGTCCCTGGTCCAGTATGGGGGCAACACTGAGGGTTGGGATCCGTTGCCGGACATGGAAAAAGACAAAAAAATAAATAAATAAATAAATAAAAAATAAACTTATTTTTAAAAAGTATTAGAAAGAGTGACATCAGGAAAATTGTGGACTAGGAATCTCCAGGCTTTTATTCCCCAATGGAAAGATTGTTTTAAAAAAATAAACAAAAACTAGAGACCCTCTAAAATAACTTTAGAAGAGCTCTGAAAAAGTCAAAAGTCTACAGCAACTAAGCAAAGAGCCAATCAAGAAAATTCTACATTAAAAACAGTAGAACTTTTCGTGGCATTTTTGCTCACCCTTGTATCACCCCATACCCAGAATGATGTGGTCTTGGTCTAGAGGAGGCAGCAGCTCAGTTTCCAATTTACTGTCTGTAACTAGAGGGAGTACAGCTGACCTTATTTGTATTGTTATAACCTGCTGGGGGTGCTGCCTGAAGGACTTTGTTATGCCTAGCTCAGACCTCAGGCAAAGAAGAGTAGCAGAAAGTGGAAGGCACTACTAAAAGTTGCAAGGAGATTATGAGTAATAGATCATTTGAAGTCCTGAGAAGCTTGGATGAGTCTTTGGGAAATTAAGACATTTTAAAGTAGTCCTGTATAAGAGGGAGTTGAAAAAGCCAGATACAGGCCCAGGCAAGATGCATGCATAGAAATTTCACACCCAAGAGGATCTTAAGCTTTCTCCTCAGGCTGATTCCAAGGCTCAGAATGTGCCCTGCTATTAATGAAGGACTTATACAATACACAGCTAGTCTGCAAAAACTGGGAGAGGTGGCTCTTCAAATGCCTAAATTATCAAGAAATAATCACAAGGCATAAAAAGCAAAACAAACAAAAAACAGGAAAACCTGGAGTTGAAAAGTACAATAACTGAAATGAAAAATTCACTAGGCCCTTTAACAGCAGATTTGAGCAGAAGAAGAATCAGTGAAAGTGATGATAGAATAATTGAAAGTATCAAGTCTGAGGAGGAGAAATAAAAATAAATGAAGACAAATGAATAGAGTCTAAGGGACTCTGTGGACATCATCAATGAACCAACACATACATTATTGAAGTCCCAGAAGAAGATCAGTATGGAAATTGAAGACTTGAATAACACTGTAAACCAATTAGATCTAACAGACATACACAGACCACTCTACAAACAACACATTTTTCTCAACTGCACATGGAACATTTTCCAGGATAAATTATATGTTAGGGTACAAAACAACTCTTAATAAATTTTAAAATACTGAAATCATACAAAATATCTTTTTAAACACAATGCAATGAAACAAAAAATCAATAGTAGAGAAAAGGATCCAATAAAAAATCATTTTTNGTGCCTGGTTGAGGGGAGGGGGGTCCTGTCCCTGGCTCCATCCCTCAGGTCCCCAGGAGGGTCCCAAGGTGCTGGCATGGTGTGCCTGGTTGTGGGAGGGGGGTCTGGTCCCCAGCTCCATTCCTCAGGTCCTCTGGTGGCCTCTGAGGCTCTGGCAGTGTGCCTGGTTATGGGAGGGGGCTCCAGTCCCCAGGTGGACCTGAGGTGCTGGTGGTGTGTCTGACCCAGAGCTAATATTTTGTCTTTTGCTTACTTCTAAAATGGGAGAACTTCCTGTTGGGACCAGTACTTGGCTCTGTGGTTTAGCTAAATTGCTGCTTTGCTGATGCTTCCCTAGGGAAAGCTTTTTGTGCAGCACAGATTATAATGGTTGACTTTATTATGTACTTCTAGCTCTCCAAAGACTCAGTGCACCTGGACTGTGCAGTAACTCTGATCTGGACATGAGTCTTTTCATCAAACTGCACCCCATGCAATTCTATATTCCTGACTAGTCACCTCTGAGTGGTCCTACGCTGATTGGGGTACAGATCAGCTGTCCTTGCTGTGCCCCAGTTTTCCCCTGGTGGGCCCATCTCTCCCATTGCCCATACTGCAAACACTTCCCATGGGATGGGCCATGCACCAGTCCCTTGTGATGACTCAGTGGCCTCTAAGTGGTTCCATTTGTTCAGTTGTTGTTGCTCCTCACTCCTATGTGGGTCCACGGGAACCCTGTTAGTAGTCTTGCTGGCCTGGGAGCCACCAAGGCCCTCTTCTCCCCTGCCACCTCCAAGCAACTCCATCCTAAGGTCACAGCTGCAGCTTTTGCTGGCTCCTGCTCCATGTGCTCAGCAGTTTCAGCCTTAAGGCAGCTGTGGCACAAAATGGTCACAGCAGTTTTTTCTTTCTCTCATTGTGGCTTCTCCTGCCTTCATGTACTCCGTAGGCCTCTCCTCCTCTTCCCCTGAGTTCTAACGGCCCCAGCTTGGCTGTTATTGCTTTTTTATATAGTTGTAAATTGGTTGATTTCTGGGAGAGAGTGACACTGGGGATGGTCTATTCCACCATCTTGACTGGAACTCCCACAAAGAATTCTTTTTAATTTAACAATGAAAATTCAAAATCCAGTAAGAAGTGAGAATAAATTGATCCCAAACTCTTTTAATCCTGTAATCATGCTTGTTTTGTATATTCTCATCTACTGACTCACTGGGGTTCAAGGAAAGCCATCTGCATTTTTTTCCTTTTGTTTTTGTGTCTATATAATATGACTTGTCTTGAGGTCTTTCCTTACTGTGTCATAGAAGAATAATGTAGAGAAACAATGGCACACCTCTTCACAAACATGGAGAGCTCCACAATGCTGAACAGTAGTGTCATAATTTTGAAAATTGCTTTTTCAAAAATTTCTTTCCCTATGATTTCCTATTTCTTTTCAATTTCTTTTCTGACTGCCAGAATATCTATGTTTATGATCTCTAATCAATTTCACTCTTCTTTTTGTCACTGATGTGAAGTACAAATAAAGTTCTTCAGCACACACAAAAGAAATGCAACATGAAAAACCAGCCCAATTGAAAAATGGGCAAATAGTTGAATAGCCATTTCTCCAAAGATGTACAAATAATCAATAGGCACATGAAAGATATTCAACATCTTTAGCCATCAGGGAAATGCAAATCAAAACAACGATATACCACTTTACACACACTAAAATGTCCATAATCAAAGACAGATGATGGGCCAGCCCGGTGGTGCACTGGATGGTGCGCCACTTGGGAAGTGCGGCGGCGGATATACCACTTTACACACACTAAAATGTCCATAATCAAATACAGATGATGGGCCAGCCCGGTGGTGCACTGGATGGTGCGCCACTTGGGAAGTGCGGCGGCGCTCCCGCCCGAGGGTTCGGATCCCACATACAGACCGGTTCCCGCTCACTGGCTGAGCGAGGCGCGGGAGCAACACCGAGGGTTGCAATCCCGTTGCCAGTCCCTGGTCCAGTATGGGGGCAACACTGAGGGTTGGGATCCGTTGCCGGACATGGAAAAAGACAAAAAAATAAATAAATAAATAAATAAAAAATAAACTTATTTTTAAAAAGTATTGGATCCGTTGCCGGACACAGAAAAAGACAAAAAAATAAATAAATAAATAAATAAAAAATAAACTTATTTTTAAAAAGTATTAGATGATTAAAAATGAATTAGAAAATATTAGTATTAGAAAGAGTGACATCAGGAAAATTGTGGACTAGGAATCTCCAGGCTTTTATTCCCCAATGGAAAGATTGTTTTAAAAAAATAAACAAAAACTAGAGACCCTCTAAAATAACTTTAGAAGAGCTCTGAAAAA
This sequence comes from Galeopterus variegatus, assembly GCF_000696425.1. Classification (NCBI taxonomy): domain Eukaryota; kingdom Metazoa; phylum Chordata; class Mammalia; order Dermoptera; family Cynocephalidae; genus Galeopterus; species Galeopterus variegatus. The sequence goes on from NW_007726758.1 coordinate 676,541, forward strand.
GTCAAAAGTCTACAGCAACTAAGCAAAGAGCCAATCAAGAAAATTCTACATTAAAAACAGTAGAACTTTTCGTGGCATTTTTGCTCACCCTTGTATCACCCCATACCCAGAATGATGTGGTCTTGGTCTAGAGGAGGCAGCAGCTCAGTTTCCAATTTACTGTCTGTAACTAGAGGGAGTACAGCTGACCTTATTTGTATTGTTATAACCTGCTGGGGGTGCTGCCTGAAGGACTTTGTTATGCCTAGCTCAGACCTCAGGCAAAGAAGAGTAGCAGAAAGTGGAAGGCACTACTAAAAGTTGCAAGGAGATTATGAGTAATAGATCATTTGAAGTCCTGAGAAGCTTGGATGAGTCTTTGGGAAATTAAGACATTTTAAAGTAGTCCTGTATAAGAGGGAGTTGAAAAAGCCAGATACAGGCCCAGGCAAGATGCATGCATAGAAATTTCACACCCAAGAGGATCTTAAGCTTTCTCCTCAGGCTGATTCCAAGGCTCAGAATGTGCCCTGCTATTAATGAAGGACTTATACAATACACAGCTAGTCTGCAAAAACTGGGAGAGGTGGCTCTTCAAATGCCTAAATTATCAAGAAATAATCACAAGGCATAAAAAGCAAAACAAACAAAAAACAGGAAAACCTGGAGTTGAAAAGTACAATAACTGAAATGAAAAATTCACTAGGCCCTTTAACAGCAGATTTGAGCAGAAGAAGAATCAGTGAAAGTGATGATAGAATAATTGAAAGTATCAAGTCTGAGGAGGAGAAATAAAAATAAATGAAGACAAATGAATAGAGTCTAAGGGACTCTGTGGACATCATCAATGAACCAACACATACATTATTGAAGTCCCAGAAGAAGATCAGTATGGAAATTGAAGACTTGAATAACACTGTAAACCAATTAGATCTAACAGACATACACAGACCACTCTACAAACAACACATTTTTCTCAACTGCACATGGAACATTTTCCAGGATAAATTATATGTTAGGGTACAAAACAACTCTTAATAAATTTTAAAATACTGAAATCATACAAAATATCTTTTTAAACACAATGCAATGAAACAAAAAATCAATAGTAGAGAAAAGGATCCAATAAAAAATCATTTTTAAAAATTAGAAAATATCTTAAGAAAATGAAAATGAAAAACAACATACCAAAACTTACAGGATGCAGCAAGAGCAGTGTTAAAAGGAGAATTTATAGCTATAAACCTTACATTAAAAAAGAAAAAAGATCTCAAAGTGACAACCTAATTCTACACCTAAAGGAACTAGAAAAAGGACAACTAAACAGAAAGCTATTGGAAGGAAAGAAATAATAAAAATTAGAACACACATAAATAAAATAGAGAATAGAAAAAATGATAGAGAAATATCAACAAATCAAAAGTTGGTTCTCCCCCCCCATATTGTTTTAATTGACAAACTTTTAGCTAGATGGGTGAAAAAAAACAAGAGAAGATGTAAATTACTAAAAACAGAAATGAAAGTGGAGATATTGCTATTGATTTTACAGAAATAAAAAGAATTAGTAATTACTATAAACAATCGTATGCCAACAAACTGGATATCAGAAGAAATGGATAAATTCTAAGAAACATATAATGTACCAAGACTGACTCATGAAGAAATAGAAAATATAGGGCCGGCCCGGTGGCGCACTGCGCTAGTGCGCCGCTTGGGAAGCGTGGCAGTGCTCCTGCCCGAGGGTTCGGATCCCACATACAGACCGGTTCCCGCTCACTGGCTGGGCCAGGCGCGGGGGCAACACCGAGGGTTGCGATCCCGTTGCCGGTCCCGGTCCGGTACGGGGGCGACACTGAGGGTTGCGATCCGTTGCCGGACACGGAAAAAGACAAAAAAAAAAAAAGAAAAAAAAAAGAAAATATAAATTTAGACATATAATTAGTAAGGAGATAAAATCAGTAATCAAAAACCTTTCAAAACAAAAAGCCCTTGATCAGATAGATGGCTTCACTGATGAATTCTACCACACATTTAAATAAGAATTAACACCCATTTTTCTCAAGTCTTCCAAAAAACTGAAGAGGAGAAAATAATTTCTAACTCATTGTATGAGGCCAACACTATCCTGATTGCAAAACCAAATATATTACAAAGAAAAAAACCTATAGAGCAATATCTCTTATGAATATTGATGCAAAAATCCTCAACAAAATACTGGCAAATTGATTAAACAACATATTAAAAGGATTATACACTTTGACCAAATGGGACTTATGACTATAATGCAAGAATGGTTCAACATGTGAAAAAATCATCAAATAATATAATACATTAATAGAATAAGGAGAAAAAGAAGATCATCTCAATTGATGCAGAAAAAGCACTTGGCAGACTCATGTTTCAAAAGAAAAAGAAAAAGCATTTTATAAAATTCAAGACCATTTTATGATTTTAAAAAAACACTCAACAAACTAGGAACAGAAGGAAACAAACACAACATAATAAAGATAATATATGAAAAGCCCACAGCTAACATCATATTCAGTGGAGAACGACTTTCCTCTAAGATCCAGGAACAAGACAAGGATGCCTTTTTTCACCTCTTCTATTTTTCATAATCCTGGAAGTTTGGCCAGAGCAATTAGGCAAGAAAACAAAATTAAAGGTACCCAAATTAGGAAGGAAAAATAAATTTCTGAACATGACATGTAGATGTCATGATCTTATATAGAAAATCCTAAGCATCACACATGCACAAAGAAACCCTATTAGAATTGATACATGAATTCAGCAAACTTGCAGTATACAACATCAAAACACAAAAATCAGTTGTCTTTCTATACACTAACAATGAACAATTCAAAATGGAAATTATTCTGTTTACAATAATAGAATAAAATAATTCCACTTACAGTAACATAAAAAAAACAATAAAATACCTAGGAATAAACTTAACCAAGGAAGTGAAAAAGACGTGTACACTAAAAACTACAAAATGTTGCTGAAAGAAATTAAAGAAGATGTGAACAAATGGAAAGACATTCCATGTTTATGAATTGGAAGACTTACTATTGTCAAAATGTCAGTACTATCCAAATAGATTACAGATTTGATGTAATCCATATCAAAATCCTACTTCTTTTTTTATCAAAAACAGAAAAATGTAACCTAAAATTTGTTAAAATTTGTTTGTTTCTAACTTGGTCTTGAAGCCTTTCTCAAAAGATTAGTTATAAACTCTAGCCTTGCCCTTACAAGCCTCCAGGGCATTTGGTCATGGGCGTTTACAGTGTGCCTTTCACAGGATACTTTATCCTGGTTGACAGCCTAATACCTAAGTATCTGACCCATGATCAGGTCTTCTTCCCAGATGAAACTTGTTCATACTGGCAGACGCTGTTGTGGCTCTTCTCTGAGCAGGATACTTTATCCTGGTTGACAGCCTAATACCTAAGTATCTGACCCATGACCAGGTCTTCTTCCCAGATGAAACTTGTTCATACTGGCAGACGCTGTTGTGGCTCTTCTCTGACCAGTGTCCAGTTTATCCCTATCAATATAGCCACCATCCCCCCTTTTTTTCTTTTCTCTTCTTTTTTCTTTTTTTACTTTTTAAAAACATTTGTACACATTTGTGGGGTATAGTGTATAGTTTCATATATTGTACAATGATTAACTTAGAATAGATAGTATAGATTTGTACCCTTAATCCACTATATCCCACCCCCCCCTTACCTCCCTTCTCAGCCCCTGGTAACCATTATTCTACTCTCTACTTCTATGAGAACCATTTTTTCTTAATATAGATTCCACATATGAGTGAGATCACGTGGTATTTGTATTTCTGTGCCTGACATACTTCACTTAACGTGATGGGTTCCAGTTCCATCCTGTTGTAACAAATGATAGAATATCATTTCTTTTTATAACTGAATAGTATTCCATTGTGTATAAATATCATAGTTTTTTAATCCATTCATCTGTTGATGGGCATTTAGGTTGATTCTGTCTCTTGACTACTATGAATACTGCTGCAATAAACATGGGAGTGCAGGTCTTTTTGATATATTGATTTCGTTTCCTTTAGATATATACCCAGTAGTGGGAATGCTGGGTTATAAGGTAATTCAATTTTTAGTTCTCTGAGGAACTTCCATACTGTTTTCCACAATGGCTGTACCAATTTGCACTCCCACCAACAACGTAGGACAGTTCCCTTTTTTCTGCATCCTCATCAGTATTTGTTATTTTGTCTTGTTGATAACAGCCATTCTAACTGGAGTAAGATATCTCATTGTGGTTTTAATTTGCATTTCTCTGATGAGTAATGATGTTGAACATTTTTGTCATGTTTGGCCATGTGTATGTCTTCTTTTGAGAAATGTCTGTTCAGGTCCTTTGCCTGTTTTAAAATTGGGTTATTTGGTTTTTTGCTGTTGAGTTGTTTGAGTTCCTTATATATTCTTGAAATTAGCCTTTTGTCTGATGTGTAGCTTGCAAACAGTTTCTCCCATTCTGCAGGTTTTCTCTTCACTTTGTTGACTGTGTCCTTCACTGTGCAGAAGCTTTTAAAATTGGTGTAGTCTCATTTGTCTATTTTTGCTTTTGTTGCCTGTGCATTTATAGTCTTGCTAAAAAAGTGCTACCCACTCCCATTTCATGTGGTATTTCCCCTATACTTTCTTCTAGTAGTTTAATAGTTTTAGGTCTTAAATATAGGTCTTTAATCCATTTTGAGTTGATTTTTGTATATGGTGAGAGATAGAGGTCTAATTTCAATCTTCTGCATGTGGATATCCAGTTTTCCCAGAACCATTTATTATAGAGACTTCCCTTTCTCCAGTGTATATTTTTTGGCACCTTTGTCAAAAATCAGTTGGCTGCAAATGTATGGATTTATTCCTAGGCTCTCTGTTCTGTTCCATTGATCAGTTCATCTGTTTTCAAGACACTACTATGTCGTTTTGGTTACCACAACTTTATAGTAATTTTGAAGTCAGGTAGTGTGATGCCTCCAACTTTGTTCTTTTTATTTAAGAATGCATTGGCTATACAGGGTCTTTTGTTGTTCTATATAAATTTTAAGATTGTTTTTTCTATTTCTGTGAATAATATCATTAGTATTTTGATAGGGATTGCATTAAATCTGTAGACTGCTTTGGATAAATGGATATTTTGATAATATTCATCTTCCAATCCATGAACATGGGATATCTTTCCATTTATTTGTGTTCTCTTCATTTTTTTCCCCAATGTTTTATAGTCTTCATTGTAGGGCTCTTTCACTTCCTTGGTTAAATTTACTGCTAGGTATCTCATTTTGTTTGCAGCTATTATGAATGGGATTATTTTCTTGATTTCATCTTCAGATATTTCATTATTGGCATATAGAAATGTATTGATTTTGTGTGCTGATTTTGTATCCTGCCACTATACTGAATTCATTTATTAATTCTAGTAATTTTTGGTGGAATCTTTAGGGTTTTCTATGCATATGATCATGTTATCTGCAAAAAGTATAGTTTGACTTCCTCCTTTCCAATTTGGATGCCCTTTATTGCTTTATTTTGCCTTATTGTGCTGGCTAGAATTTCCAGTACTATGTTAAATAAGAGTGAGGAAAGTGGGAATCCTTGTCTTGTTCCAGATCTTAGAGGGAAAGCCTCCAGTTTTTGTCCATTCTGTATGACATTTGCTGTGGGCTTGTCATATATGGCCTTTATTGTGTTAAGATACTCTATTCCTAACTTGTTCAGTGTTTTTATCCTGAAGGGGTATTGGGTTTTTATCAAATGTTTTTTCTGTGTTATTGATATAAGCATACTATTTTTTTCCTTTATTCTGTTGATGTGATGTATCACATTTATTGATTTACATATGTTGAATCATCCTTGCATTTCTGGGATAAATCTCACTTGATCATGGTGAATGATCTTCTTAATTTGTTTTTGGATTCAGTTTGCTAGTATTTTGTTGGATTTTTACTTCTATGTTCATTAGGAATGTTCATCTGTAGTTTTCTTTTTTTCTTGTATTTATTTCCAGTTTCGGTATGAGGGTAATGCTGGCCTCATAAAATGAGTTTGGAAGTATTCCCTCCTCTTCAAGTTTTCAGAAAAGTTTGAGAAGAATTGGTTATTAGTTCTTTTTAAATGTTTGGTAGATTTCAGCAGTAAAGCTGTCTGGTCCTGGATTTTCTTTGTTGGGAGAATTTTTAATTATTCAATCTCATTATTTGTTATTGGTCTGTTTAGGTTCTCTAATTCCTCACAGTTCAACATTGGTAAGTTGTATGTGTCCAGTAATTTATCCATTTTTTATAGGTTTTATAGTTTCTTTCTTTTTTTTTTTTTTTCCTTTTTGTCTTTTTCATGACCGGTAATGGGATCACAACCCTCAGTGTTGTGTTCACACTTCAACATTGGTAAGTTGTATGTGTCCAGTAATTTATCCATTTTTTATAGGTTTTATAGTTTCTTTCTTTCTTTTTTTTTTCCTTTTTGTCTTTTTCATGACCGGTAATGGGATCACAACCCTCAGTGTTGTGCCCGCACCGTGCTCAATCAGTGAGCGGACCGGTCTCTATATGGGATCTGAACCCTCGGCGGGAGCGCCGCCACACTCCCAAGCGCCACACTCTACCGAGTGCGCCACCGGGCCGGCCCATAGGTTTTATAGTTTCTTAGTGTAAAGTTATTCATAATGGTCTCATAATCCTTTGTATATCTGTGGTATTAGTTGTAATGTCTTCTTTTCCATTCCTGGTTTTATTTGAGTCTTAATTAGTCTAGCTAGAAGTTTATCAATTTTGTTTGTCTTTTTGAAAAACCTACTCTTTGTTTTATTGGCTTTTTGTATTTTTTTAAATCTCTATTTCTGCTCTAATCTTTGTTATTTCTCTCCTAATAACTTGGGTTTTGGTTTGTTCTTGTTTTTCTAGTTCTTTGAGGTTGTTTATTTGAAGTCTTTCTTCTTTTGTGATATAGGCATGTATTGCTATAAATTTCCCCCTTCTGAGTACTTTTGCTTATCATAAGTTCTGGTATGTTGTGTTTTTATTTTTATTTGCCTCCAGGAATTTTTTAATTTCCTTTTAAATTTCTTCTTTGATGCACCCATTGCTTAGGAGAATGCTACTTCATTTCCATGTATTTATACAGTTTTTATAGTCCCTTTTGTTATTGATTTATAGTTTTATCCCTTTGTTGTATATCAACAAGATAGTTGGTATAGTTTCAATTTTTCAAAATTTGATGAGAGTTGTTTTGTGACCAAAAATATGGTCTGTTCTAGAGAATGTTTCATGTGACACTGAGAAAAATGTGTATTCTACAGCTATTGGATGAAATGTTCTACAAATGTTTGTTAGGTCTAATTGGCCTAGAGTGAAGATTAACTCTGATGTTTCTTGGTTAATTTTCTGCCTGAATGATCTGTCCTTTGCTGAAAGAATTAAAGTCCCTAACTATTATTGTGTTGGAGTCTATCTCTCCCACTATTGCTTTATATATCTCAGTGCACCAGAGTTGGGTGCATATATATTTAGAATTGTTATATTCTCTTTTTGAATTGATCCCTTTGTCATTATATAATGACCTTCCTTACCTTTTTTTTTTTTTTTTTTTTTTTTTTTTGATCCCTTTATCATTATATAATGACCTTCCTTACCTTTTTTTTTTTTTTTTTTTTACTTTCCTTGGCTTCAAGTCTGTTTTATCTGATATAAGTATAGCTACTCCTGCTCTTTTTTGATTTCCATCTGCATAAAATATCTTCCTCCATCTGTTCACTTTCAGTCAATGTGTGTCCTTATAGGTGAAGTGAGTTTCTTATAGGCATCATATTTTTGGCCCTTGTTTTACAATCCATTCAGCCACTCTGTGTCTTTTAATTGGGAAACAGTCCATTAACATTTAGAGTTATGATTACTATATAAGGACTTCTTACTGTCACTTTGTTAGTTTTCTTTCTGGTTGTTTTATATTCTTTTTATAGTTTCTTTCTTTTTTTTTTTTCTATCTTATAAACTCCCTTTGTGATTAAGTGATTTTCTCTAGTAGTATATCTTAATTTTTCAATATTTATTTTTGGTATATCTATTATAGATTTTTGTGTTATGGTTGCCACGAGGTTTACTGAGCACCTCCTCTGTGCTGGGCATTTTTCTAGATACTAGAAATTCTGTATAATATAAAGACATGGACACAAAGCCCCTTCTCTTACAAAGCTCACAGGTCTAACAGATCACATAGGTCAAAGGTCATAGACATCATGTCTATGCAGTAATATGAAGAATGAAGAGGAGATAGCCACAGGAGGAAATGGAGGGAGAATGGCCCCAGGCAAAACTAATAGATATCCAAGGTACTAGGGCTGTATTTGAACAAATTTAAGTAGTTCTCTATAGTGGAACATGAAGCCCCAGAGGGATCGAATAAAGATGAAACTTGAGAGGATAGAACATCATGAAGAGTGCTGTGTGCAGTATGAATGTTCTTGTATTTTATCCTGAAGTCAGTGGGGAGCCACAGGGGAGGTCAGATCCCACTTCATTTTAGAAAAACATCTCTGGCTTCACTGTGGTGAATGGCTTGGTCTGTATCAGATAAAAGGTGGAGAGCCAGTAAGAAGCCCAGTGCTAAAATCTTTAAAGGCATAATCTTCAATCCTCACAATAACTTTTTTTTTTTTTTTTTTTTTTTTTTTTT
>NW_007726758.1:686227-705919 GCF_000696425.1 Galeopterus variegatus
GAACCCTCGGGCGGGAGCGCCGCCGCGCTTCCCAAGCGGCGCACTATCCAGTGCGCCACCGGGCCAGCCCCCTCACAATAACTTTTACGAAGCCTCTTTGACGTCTCACCTTCCTCTTTTACCTGGGGGAGACATACATATTTATCCCCTTGTCTTTCTAAGTTTTATGTTACTTTCATACCTATCAGCAGGCATTGGGCCCCTGTCCTGGTACTTCCTTCTGCCATTCCTGGTTTAAGAAACTTCTCTCAATTTCTGTACACCCTAAGCAGGAAGAACGGTAATTATCACACTGTAGTAGCCCTGAACTACCACAATTCTTCAACTCTGTTCCCTACAGAGTCTCCTCCCAGGTTGACTTCCTGCTCTACCAGTTCTTCCTTCTCCTTCTAAACCCAACTACTCCCATGTAATCAGATACTGCAAGATGGGGATAAAATGACCAGCCCTGATTGCATGAGACACAGAGTGCCTTGAAATATAACAATTAATATTAAAATACGAGAAATTATATTTTAAAATAATATATTAAAATATGAGAAATCATTATTTTATATGTATTAGTCTGTTTTTGTGTAGTTACAACAGAATACCAGAGACTGGGTAATTTATAAAGAAAAGAAATTTATTTGGCTCATAATTCTGGGACAGCTGCATCTGGCATGGGCCTCATGCTGCTTCTACTCATGGTGGAAAACAGCAGGGCAGCCAGAGGATGAAAGGAGATCACATAGTGAGAGGATGCAAGAGAGAGAGAGAGAGAGAGAGAGGAGGTGCCAGGCTCTTTTTAACAACCAGCTATCATGGGAACTATGAGAGCAAGAACTCACTCAGTACCTCCCACCCAGGGAGGATATTAATCTATTCATCAGGGATCTGCCCTCATGATCCAAACAACTCCCCATACTGCCACATTGTGGATCAGATTTCAACATGGGCTTTGGGGAGGTCAAACATATCCAAACTATATCATTGCATAATAAACTTTTGTCTTTTTTAATATAAAAAATGTTCTGACTTCCCTTTCTAGCAATAACCCTTGCCCTCTGAGAAAGAAACTTGAGGAGTAGTTTTATTTTTCTAAAGAAATAGGATGTCAAAAGGAAGATGGTCTGTGGCCTCACATGAGTCCTTCAAAGATATCACAACTGATAACTCTGCAAGTCTCTTGCCCTTCCCCTCATAATAATCTCATGGTTATAAAACAGCTGATCCACATGCAGCACCATGTCCACAATCCAGGAAGGAAGGGAAAGGGCAAAAGAGTATATGAGGAGTCTTCAAAAAGTTCATGGAAGGATATATATTATCTTTGAATCCAAATTTTCCATGAACTTTTTGAAGTACCCTTATATGTCAGTTGAGTCTGTTGCCCTTTACAAAAGCTTTTAGGTAAGATCCACCTAGTGACTTTGGTTTCTATCTCATTGACCAGAACTGTGATCCATGGCTACTCTGTCTACAAGGGAGTCAAGAACATGTTTTCTTCTTTATTTAAGTTGGGCACAGTGCTGCTAAGATATATATCTTATATTAATGAACAGTGAGAAAGTATAGTAGAAAAAAATTAAAAGGATAGCAAAAGTAAGTGGGATAAAATAAATATATATGTGAGCAATGCAAGAAAATGCAATGGTATAAAATCCTGGATGAAGAGTTACTAGGAGGGTGGTCAACATTTAAAAAAACACAAGGTTTTGCCTCAAAATATAATAGGCAAGCATGTAGGAGAGAAATTCTGGTACAGAACATTAACTGAGGCCAGACTGAAGGTGTTAAGGGAATGGAAATCGAAAATTTAGACAACACATAAAGATTAGAAGTTATTTCAAGCAGCAAGAAGAAAGCATTTGCATAGTGTTCAAGGACAAGTTGGAAACCCTAAATAACAGCAAGATGAAAATGTATACACAATCCCAACCAGATCTAAGCAGAATTTCTGTTCTTCTTTATCTCAAGATCAAACAGAAAATAAATAACCAAGGATATACAATCCTTTCCTACCATTGGAAATAATTGTTTTTTACCCATACACAATAAAGAGAGGAGAGTCAGTAGTATATAGTGTAGGTCACAGTGGCCTGCGAGAAAAACGAGCCTAGTGGTTTCTACCACATTAAGAGAATAATGAACTGGGGATTTATTTGTCTCCAACCTCATCCCATAACTCTTCAATCCTTTATATATTTATGAATCAAGATGGCAGCTGGAGGAAAAGGCAAGCTTTGAAACATTTAGGGGGATTAACTGCTATGACAAAAAAAAAAAAACTTTTAAAAAGTCAACAAAATTAAATGTTACTGTCAACAAACAATTTCCAGTGACGGTGAGCAAGTAATTTGGACCATCCTCCCAGTGAAATCGATTTAAAAAAATTATGGATAAAAACATCAAAAAGTCTTTTAAAACACCCATATGCTCTTTAGGTAGTAAAGAAACACCAAGCAACACTGATGGAAAAACAAAAATCCAGACAGGTAGATGATACAGAAGCCCTTTGCTTTCAGCATTATGTGCTATCACAACAAATCTAAACTTATTTGGAGAAAATAGAAAGGTGAGAGTATCAGAAATCAATTCCCAGGATATGTACAAATTAGGGAGTCAAAGAAGTGAAATGCCCCACCTAGGTAGGAGCCTAAAATGGCTACACACTCAGAAGTAAACCATCTCTCATGGACATTTGACCTGGGGCTTAAGGGTGAAATGATAGTGACTCATGATCCCCAAAGAGACAAAATTATTTTCTGTAGTAAGGTAATTGTGATGATTTTCAACTGGGTCAAGCTGGCTAACCTATATTTTTTTCCCCAGAATCTCCTTCTATATATGATTCTGAGATAAAGACGTCCGGATGAGATATTTCCACAAGATTTCGAAGGCAGAAGTGAAGCAGAAAGTTGTAATTCTTTAAGATTTTCATGGCCACTACCACCTTTATGCTGTCATTATAACATATATTAAAAATTTATGTTCTTTGTGTTTTATTATGCTTAGCAGATACCTATATTAGTTTTAAATTTTTATTTCCTAGGAGTTGAGTGGCTAACACTATGTACCTAGCTGCCATGTTGGGGTACCCAATTTATCACTTTGGAAAACATTGCTTAATACTCCATAATCTCAGTTGTTACATGTGACCAGCAGTGCAATCAGTCCTTCCTGTACTTGGTATAGTATGTGCCTTATCTGTGTTTACTTGACTACTTTATTTATTATTAAAATATATTGATTATACGTATTTGTGGGGTACAGAGTTGAATATCAATACATGTATACAATGTGTGATGATCAAATCAGGGCAATTAGCTGAATAACTTAATCATTTCTTTGTGACGAGGACATTTGATCTCCTCTCTTCTAGCCATTTGATAACATGCAGTAAATTATTGTTAACTGGATGCCTAGCTCAACTGTATACCAACAGAATTTATTTTTCCTATCTAGTTGTTTTGTCTCCATTAACCAACCTCTCACTATCCTCCTCCTCCCCCTTCCCCACCTTTAATAACCACAGTTCTGCTCTCTCCATCTGACTCTTCACCTTATTCTTCTTTCCTCTTTTCTTTCTTTCTCCCACTTATGAGTGAGAACATGAGGTATTTCTCTTTCTGTGCCTGGCTTACTTCACTTGACATAATTTTCTCCAAGCACATCCATGCTGCTGCGAAGTGACGCTGGGCTGAGTTGTCAGGGTCATAGGCGAGGTCTCAAGTTCTTGGGAGAAGCACTGGGGTGCCCTGTCACTCCTCAGCTACCCTGGGTGGGCTTGCTGGCACCTCAGCCAGGATCCTATCACCCTGAAAGATACACTGGGGTGCTCTTAAGCTCCTCAGCTAAGATGAGAAACCCTGGGTGAGATTTCTGAGAGGTTGAGTTTAGGACCTTGGGCTTTGAGGGAGACAATGAGGTGCTCAGCAGCTCCCCAGCTAGAGTGGACTGAGTAGAATCAGTGGGGCTTTAGGCTGAGCCCTGTACCACCAAAGGAGGCATTGGGGTACTCTGCAACTCTGCAGCTAACGTGAGTGACATTGGGTGAGGTCACTGGGGCCCTGGGTAGGACCCAGTGCCCCCAAGAGGGATGCTGGTGTGCTCTGCATTTTCACTATTGAAGTGGGCCACTCTGGGTGAGGTTGCTGGGCTCATGGTTCATGGGTGGGGCTCTGCACTGTCAGTAGGGACACTGGGTTGCTCCGCAGCACTACTATTGGAACGGGCCACTCTGGGAGAGGTGGTAGCAGTTTGGGGCAGGACCTATTGTCCCCATAAGGAATGCTGGGGCCCTCTGTAGCTGTTCTGAACAGCTCCGTAGCTATTCAGCTTAAGTGGCCACTCTGGGAAAGGCTGCTGTGGTTGTGGGTGGGACCCAGTGCCCCAAGACGATGCTAGGGTTCTCTGCAGCTGCTTGGCTGAAGTGGGCCACTCTGGGTGAGACCACTGTGGACCCTAAGAGAGGCACTGGGTCACTGAGGAGCTCCCCAGCTGGGGTGTGCTTCCCCATGAGCAGTTGCTGGAGCTGTGGGCAGCCTGCTGTGCCCCAAAGAGGCACTAGGTCTCTCTGTAGCTGGGGCAGGCAGACCTGGGAGGGCTCACATGTGTTACAGTGGGGGTCTATGCCTCTGAGAGAGGAGTATGGGTGCTTCACAGCCTCCCTGCTGGGTGCACAGGACTACATGGGTCCTCTTGAGCCAACTAGTGACTTAGCATGGCTTTGAGAGTTGAAGGGTGCTTCACCAAAGAAGGGCAGCTGGCAATGGCAGTAGGCCATGATTGGTCAGCTCCCAGGATCTGAAGTGTGTGCCCTGTGTCCTTAAGAGCAATTCTGGGTCCCTCTGCGCCTACCTTGCTCGGGTAGGCAGCCATGGGTGGGTTCACTGGTGCTGCAGGCAGGGGTCAGTGCCCCGACAGAAGCTTGTGGGTCCTCCACTGCCTCCCTACTGGAGTGCATGGGTCTACACCTGTCTTCTGGGGACCCAGAGCAACTCTGTGCTGCTGTGAGAATTTTGTGAGAATTGCAAGGGCCACCAGCAAGTAAGCCTGATTAGTTGGTTTTCTGGCTCTGGAAAGTGTGCACATCAACCCTCTCTGTCCTGAAGGTAGCCCACTCATTGCACTGGACCTCCTGATCCCAGGGAGCACAATGCCACGTGGGTGTAGGCAACCTGGTGCGATGGAGCCTCAGGACTGAAAAACCACTGGGGCCATTGGACCTCAAAGCAAAATGCACTCAGCTGTTGGGTCAGATCTCAAAAAGGTAGCCACTGCAGCCACCTCGGACCCAAGTGTGGGGGCAGCTCAGCATGAACTCCCTCATCAATTAATGCAGTTGCATGGGATCTCAGCAACTCCCCACACCAGGCACACAGCCCACACGGGCAGTTCAATTCCCCTGTGGTTTGGGTGGTGGTGCCACATTCACTCACCTCTCTTCTGCAGGTAAAAGTTTCTCTGGATCCTTGCTCCTCCTGGCTGGGGGATGGGGGTAGTGGAGGCCAGGAATTTTCTTCTATTCCCCATGGGGCTATCCTGAATTTCTGCACTCATCAGCATCTCTGCTACACCTTTGATGTGTTCCAGCTCTCTCCTTTAGTTATTTTCATTCAAGTGTAGCTGCATATTCAATGTATTCTCTGTCTTTGTAGGAGAAACGAGTGGTGGGTCCTTCCAGTCAGCCATCTTTTTCTGCTTTGCCCCCCAAAAGAACTACTTGACTAATTTAGACTTTTCTGTTTATGCTTCGTGGCTTACATACATTAAAATAATTATCTATCTGGGCCAGCCCGGTGGCGCACTGGATAGTGCGCTGCTTGGGAAGCGCGGTGGCGCTCCCGCCCGAGGGTTCGGATCCCACATACAGACCGGTTCCCGCTCACTGGCTGAGCGAGGTGCGGGAGCAACACGGAGGGATGCGATCCCATAGCCGGTCCCGGTCCGGTACGGGGGCAACACTGAGGGTTGCGATCCATTGCCGGACACGGAAAAAAGACAAAAGACAAAAAAAAAGTAATAATTATCTATCTGTTCTTAAACAGACAAAATATTAATGGCAGAAATTAGATAACTATACATTAACCTAACCCTTCTTGTGGAAATTAAAAATAAAACAAACACACTATATTCATTCACTCTTTGATTACAACTACCTTTTATGAACTTTTATTTTTCTTCTGCATATGATTATGAACACATACTCAACTTGTTTCAGTAAACTATTATATTATTTGATGGATGTGAAAATTGCCAAAATATGGCCAATGGATGATGACCTTTCAAGTTGGCTCCAATGTGCATGTTAGAAACAGGAATGACCTTGAGCGTATTTTTTTCCATGCCACAACACAATGTTCCGCATCATCCTGATTTTTTTTTCTTGCCATGAGACAGTAATCAACAACTTTCTGGGGTGTCCTGTTCTTTTAGTGTAGATATTAGTATTAAATACAAAAATCTGGGCAATGAGTATGGGTACATGAAAGCTGGTAGCAGACAAAAGTGTTGCTGCAACTGTTGGGCCACTTTTGGTAGTGTAAAGAGCCGGAAAATGTTTTTCCCAAGTTATTTTGAATTTACATTGTAGTATGAATTACCTCTGATATCAGCAAAATTCATCTAGGATCATTAAAACCCATATGAAAGACATGATTTTTTTTTTTTTTTTTTTTTGTCTTTTTGTCTTTTTTCGTGACTGGCAATGGATCGCAACCCTCAGTGTTGCGCCCGTACCGGACCGGGACCGGCTACGGGATCGCAACCCTCGGTGTTGCCCCCGCTCCTCGCTCAGCCAGTGAGCGGCCAGTCTGTATGTGGGATCCGAACCCTCGGTGGGAGCGCGGCTGCGCTTCCCAAGCGGCGCACTGTAGCAGTGCGCCACCGGGCCGGCCCGAAAGACATGATTTAAACTGCCTGTGAATAAATCTTATTTCTTTTTTTTTTTTTTTTTAAAGATGACCAGTAAGGGGATCTTAACCCTTGACTTGGTGTTGTCAGCACCACGCTCACCCAGTGAGCTAACCGGCCATCCCTATATGGGATCCGAACCCGGGGCCTTGGTGTTATCAGCACCACACTCTCCCGAATGAGCCACGGGCTGGCCCGAATCTTATTTCTTTTAATAAAAGACAACCTAATCACTAGTAATTCAGAATCACTTTGGGAAGCATGATAAAATCCTTTGTTCTATCTAACAATAAATTGATTGATAACTAAAATCCACATATTTGTCTGAAATGGGAGCTTCTCTACACTTTTGAAAATTCAGCTTTTTATTTTGAGCTCATTTTAGAGTATATGCAGTTGCAATAAATACAGAAAGATCCCATGCACCCTTTACCCAGTTTTTCCCAATGATAATATCTTGCAAAATTATACATCATAAGCACAGTATTGACAATGAAAGAGTCAAGATCCAGAACATTTCCATCACAAAATTTCTTATGTTGCCCTTTTATAGCCACACCCATTCCCTCCTTAACCCCTGGCAATCACCAAATGACTAAATCACAAGAACATATTGACTTAATGAAACAAATTTTGGATTGTATCACAAAATGCAAATTGTGTAAAGTTGTAAAATGTACACAAAAGGACATCTGTTCCTGACAGTACAGTTGGACAAATAACCAAAAGACTTTTTGGGAAGACAACACACGATCAAGAGGATAGAAAGAGAGAGTGGGGAGAAGTGGGCACAGAATGAGGGAGAAGAAGATTTTAAGTGGTAACAGCCAATAATTTTCTAGAACTAAGGAAAGATGTGAACTCTTGGATTCAGGAAGTTAAAAAAAATCTAAAGTATAAATATAAATAAATCTATTCTGTAATACAATGTTAATGAAGGTGGTGGTTGCTTTTTTTTTCCAAAGGACTTAAAATTTTTACATGGAATACAAAGGAAACTGGTAGCATGGTTGATCCCAGGGAAGTAAAGTATGAGCTGAAGTACAAAACTCAAAATAGCCCCCTCCCCAACAGAGGCAAGATCCATGTCTTCTTGAAAAGGAATAATCATGTTTCAGTGAATGGTGGAGTGTAAGTTCCTGGAAAGTTGTGCTGCTGGATGTTGCACACTACAGGAGCCAGACGCTGACCAAGCTGTATGCACACAGGAGCCTGACAAGAATGAAAAAAAAACAGGAAGAGGTTCCCTCCAGCACTCTACTGACAAAGCTTAACATCATGTCAGCTAGCAAAGAAGGAACATTTTTACAGAGCTCTGTTCCAATATTGCAGAGCAGGCAATGAAGGATTTGTTGCTGACAGCTGGCACAATGTTTTAAAATTCCTGGAATATATTAAAAATAAATGAAAGTGGGCCAAGTGTGGATCAATGATGAGAATGTATCATAAATCAAGGATTATGATTAATTCACTTTTGTTCAGGGAATTTAAGAAATTTACCCGGACTATTCCTGGAAGAATACAGAACAAATTGAAGCAGTGGTTGCACCTATGGAGGGAAAGTAAGTGGCTATAGGACTGGATATTAAGGAAGATTTCATTTTCACTATACTTTTTTTTGGTAATTTTTGAGTTTTGTAACATACTTTTATTACCTAATCAAAAAACTTGAAGCATTTAAAAAAAGATTAATGCAATATCAAAACACACAAACACACACACACACACATACATGCACATGCTCCAGATATTCCTCAATCCTACTGTTGGAAACCTACCCAGTTGAAACAAAAGAAATAACCATGTAAGAATATTTCTTCCTTGGTAGGTTTGGATGAAAAAGAAGTAGAAACAACTTGACTGTCCACACACACATACATGCACATGCTCCAGATATTCTTCAATCCTACTGTTGGAAACCTACCCAGTTGAAACAAAAGAAATAACCGTGTAAGAATATTTCTTCCTTGGTAGGTTTGGATGAAAAAGAAGTAGAAACAACTTGACTGTCTATGGTAGGGAATGGGTCAAAATCCTGACATATCCCAACTAGAAATCTTCTGAAACTTTAAAAAGACTGAATTAGATCTTTATGCACTGACCTAGAAAAATGTTCATGATTATTTACTAAATGACAAGGGCAAGTCACCGTGCCATGTATCACTACAGGGGGTGAAACCTCTTTCACACACATGCAACAAACCTTTTATGTGTGCAGGTTTGAGCATAAAGGATAACACACATATTGTTTGTCTCAGGGATTTGTGGTAGGGAAAGAGATTGTTTTCATTTTATTTTTGCAATACTTCACTGGTTTCAGTGAACACATATAATTCTAGAAAATTTATTTCCTATAGTGGTTAATACAATAGCAACTCAGAAACAACATTGAAACCAAAGCAAATTTTACCCTTTAATTACTTGTCCTTTTTCCCACTTGAACAAAAACATTTTTAAGGATTACTGAAATAAATCAATGAAAAAATGAAAAGAATTAATGAAACACAGTATTTTATAAACTTTTCCTTTAAAGAAAACAAAAAGAATGTGTATCTTAAAAAATAACTTCATGATAGACTAGGATGGGGAGGGAGGAAAGTATGAAGTGTGTGATGTAGATTAAGTTGTAAGTCATGATTAAAGGCCTTCCCACATTCATGAGGTTTCTTTCCAGAATGAATTCTCTGATGATGTGAGAAGCTGGAATGATAGCTAAAGGCTTTCCCACATTCCTTACATTCATATGGTTTCTCACCAGTATGAATTCTCTGATGTTGAGTAAGGTGTGAATGAAGTCTAAAGGCCTTACCACATATCATACATTCATGAGGTTTCTCACCAGTATGAATTCTCTGATGTCTTTTGAGGTGTGAACACTGTCTAAAAGTCTTCCCACATTCCTTACACTCATAGGGTTTCTCACCAGTGTGAATCCTACTATGTAGGGTAAGTTGTAAGCCATCACAAAAGGCCTTCCCACATTCATTACATTCGTAAGGTTTCCTCCCAGAATGCATTTTCTGATGGTGAGAGAAGCTTGAGTGATAGCTAAAGGCCTTTCCACATTCCCTACATTCATAAGGTTTCTCACCAGTGTGAATTCTCTGATGTATGGTAAGGTGTGAGCGATGCCTAAATGTCTTTCCACATTTTTCACATTTATAGGGTTTCTCACCAGTGTGAAGTCGCAGATGTTCAGTAAGTTGAAAGCCACGAATAAAAGCTTTCCCACATTGCTTACATTCATAGGGTTTTTCACCAGTATGAAGTCTCTGATGTTGAGTAAGTTGTGATCGCTGTCTAAAGGCCTTCCCACATTCCTTACATTCATAGGGTTTCTCACCAGTGTGAATTCTCTGATGTAGAGTAAGTTCTGAGCCATAATTAAAGGCCTTCCCACACTCTTTGCATTCATAGCGTTTTCCTCCATTTTGAATTCTAAGATGTTTAAGTTGTGAGCAATGAATAAAGGCCTTCCAACATTCCTTATATTCATTGCATTTGTCACCACTTTGAATTCTCTGTTGGCTAATAAGGAATGGTATATTAACAATTTCTGGACACTCCTTACATTCAGAAAGTTCTCCTTTAGAATGGGTGTTTTTGTGGTGATTAAAGAATAAATGGTAACTCAAGTTTTTCCTACATTTTTTACATTCAGAGATTTTCTCTCTATTATAAAATTCTTGACTGAGTAAAGTATATTGGCTAAAAATGGGCAAATTTTCATGGTTGATCATAAATTTCTTGAAATAGCCCTCCTGCCATCCCTGCTGTCTCTCAAAATGACATTTACATTCCCAAATATCTCTGAAAATGGATCCCTCAGGACTATGGCTTTTAAATTGTTCCATGAAAACCCATTGGGATGATTCTGTTTCATAAATGTCCCTTTTTGAAGATAACTTCTTGGGCTCATCCCTGGATGCCAAGTCTGAAAGATAAGAAATATATTTTAATTCTAAGTTTTGAGTTACAAGAGAAATAAAATGTCTATGATAGAAATGAGAGATAACTGAAAATAATTCACACAATAAATGGCTTGAAGAGCTTTAAATAGTCATGTAATTGAATGAAAAAAGGCTAAGGAAAGCAGAGAAATGAGAGCTTTTGAGAAAAAGTGAGAGAGTTAATCAGGGAAATAAGTCAATTTAATGGTGCTGAAATTTTTATCTGTCTCTGAATCACCTTCAGAGTTTGCTGCAATTATGGATGCTTAGGAAACATTCTAGATCAACTGAATCAGAATCCACAAGAGTCTGTATGTTTAATACTCTCCACCAGGCCAAAGGCTTATGTGGAAGACTGCTAGTTGTCCTCAAATATCTATTCTTCCCTTTTTTTATATTGATTGAACCCAAGGTTTTTAGTTGAGAATAAAGCTGCCCAATATAAACACTGCATTTACCAAGCTCCTGTGCAGCTGGGTACTCCATGTAACTGGCTTCTGCCTAAAGAAATACAAATGTATTATGTAGTAGCTTCTGAGAACATTCCTTAAGAGCCAGGTGGCCCAAGACCTATATCACTTATTCACCCTCTTCTTCAACAAAGTTGATGGCAATGTGGATTTGGTGTCATGTCAGTCACATGATTGTGAAGTATACTAACATAATAAAGCAAATGTATTTCACAGGGCCTAGTTTCCAAGGCCCTGTAGTTTCAGGTATAGCCTTTTAAAAATTACACATAGAAATGTTAAGCTTGCAAAAGACTGGAAACTTTCTCCAGGCTAAAGTCTCTGTTGTAGATAAAGAACTGAAACACAACAAAATTTCTGGCTCTAAAGGCAGATGTCCTTGGTGCAGGCCAAAGCTAATCATTGTTGCCATGACAATTATCTTACTGTTCTTTTGTAACCACCTATGTTTCTTTTCTGTAACTTTCTGGCCTGGAGAATAAATACTGAGAGAAGACCCCAGTTCAGTGTTAATTTTCCAAGAAATGCCTCTCTCTTGAGAGTTTGTGGAAATCAACCCCTTTGGAGCTTCTCACTACTCAGAAGAAATGAGCTTTTGAGTAATCCTCTGCATCTCTGTCACCCTGGGGGAGAGGTAACACATGATGATATTGTAGAGCAGAGATACCCTTCCCACTAGAACATTAATGCAAGAGAAAATTAAACTTCTATATATTTGGGTTTCTGTCACACGTAGCCTAACCTATACCCACACGATTACAGCTTCCCATTGAACTGAAATTTTAAAAATTCAACCCCTTACCATGAGAATATAAGGCTATTTTAGTCCATTTCCTTTTTATTCATTATGCTGTAGCCACACTAACCTTCTTTCAGCAATTAGGATATGCCAAAGCCTTTCCTGTCTTAACTTTTTACAGGCTGTTCTTTCTGCCAAGAATTCTTTCTACTAGATTTTTTAGTATGGCTGGCTTCATCTTCATCCAAGTCTCAGATTAAAAGTCACTTCCTCAAAATTGTATTCCAGATAATATTATCTAATTAAGTCCTTCCTTTAAATACCAATAATAAACTGCTAGGCACATTGACTGTACAAACAACCGTTAGAATATAATAAGTATTCAATAATTAAATGCTGAATAAATGGATTAAATGATTAAAGAAATGGAAATAAGATGAGAATAAAAAGAAAGAATACAAAGATAAACTGTTGGAGGGTCCTAGGCAGGAGCTGTGGGCAGTCCCCACCACCCAGTGGAAGGCAGAAGCATGTCCAGGATCCAAGGCAGGAGCTGTGGGCAGCCCTCACAACCTGGCAGAAAGCAGGAGCATACCTGGGGTTCTAGCCAGGAGCTGCGGGCAGCACTCTCTGCTAGATAGAAGGCAGCATGCTTGATTTTGTAGGTTGTAGCCAAGGGCATCACCCACCACCCAGCAGAAGGCAGGAACATGCTGAAAACACCACTTCCAATCAGGTGGTCCACCACAGCCACTGCCACTGCAAGAGTGGCTCACTGCCACAGTAGCAGCCACAGCCACCAGACAGGTGACCTGCTGCCCACCTGACTGCATTGACACAAGGAGACTCACCAGTGGAGACTAAAAAAAGAGGAAGTCTCTAGGGCTAGCCCGTGGCTCACCTGGGAGAGCGTGGTGCTGACAACACCAAGTCAAGGGTTAAGATCCCCTTACCAGTCATCTTTTTTTTTTAAAAAAAAGAGGGGGGAGTCTCTCTCCTCAAAGCCCATTCCAGAGTCACAGAAGCAGCAACTTCTCTACCAGATGACCAGACATCAACACAGAGATAACAGAAAAATGAAAAACCAACAAAATATGACACGACCAAAGGAATACAGTAACTCTCAAGAACTAGACCCAATAGACCAGGAAACCCTTGAAATGACTGAAAAGGAATTCTGAGCAACAATCTCAAGAAAACTCAATAAGATACTATAAGACTCAGTTAGACAAAATAATGAAATGAGAAAAAATATCCAGTATATGCAGGAGGACATTTACAAAGAGATTAATACCTTAAGACAGAATGTAACACAACTCCTGTAACTGAAGGATTAATTCAATGAAATAAAAAACACAACTAAAAGCTTAAGCAGCAGGTTACAACAAGCAGAAGAAAGAATTTCTGATATCAAAGATAGTCTTTTTGAAATAATCCAGGCAGACAAAAAAAAAAAAAAAAGGAAAAAATAATTTAAAAAATGAAGAAAATCTAAGAGAACTAGCAGCCAGGCAGACAAAAAAAAAAAAAAAAAGGAAAAAATAATTTAAAAAATGAAGAAAATCTAAGAGAACTAGCAGATAACTTTAAACACACAAGCAACCAAATCATGGGTGTTCCAGAAGGGGAGGAGAAAGGAAAAGGCATTGAAAACCTATTCAATAGAATAACAATGGAAAAATTCCCAGGAATTGGGAGAAACATGGATCTTCAGATCCAGGAGGTTCAAGATCCCAAAACAGATCAGATTCAATCCAAAAATATCCTCTTCAAGACACACAGTCAAACTGGCAAAGCTCAAAGACAAAGAGAGAATCCTAAAAGCAACAGGAGAAAAGCATCAAGTCACCTATAAGGGAGCCCCAATCAGACTAACAGCAGACTTCTCAATAGAAACTCTACAGGTCAGAAGAAAATCAGATGATATATTAAAAATACTAAAAGAGGGTGAGGGAGAAAAAAAATACTACAAGAAAGAAACTGCCAGTCAAGAATTATCCAGAAAAGGTTATCCTTCAGAAACGAGGGAGAAATAGTGTATTCTCCAGACAAACAAAACTGTGCGAGTTCACCACCAGTTCTGCAAGAAATCCTCAAGGGAGTCCTGCACCTGGAATCCAAAAAATGATAATCACTACCACAAATACACAAAAAAGAACAAAACCCACTGGCAAAACAAAAATGCCAATGAAAAAGAGAAAGAAACTAAATCTTACTACCTCAAAAACCCAACACTAGTACTTTCAATACTACATTAAATAGGAATGTTGAGAGTGAGCATCCTGGTCTTGTTCCTGTCCTTAACGGAAAAGTTTTCAGCTTTTTCCCATTCAGGATGATATTAGCAGTGGGCTTGTCATATATGGCTTTTAATGTGTTGAGATACTTTCCTTCTATACCTAATTTGCTAAGAGTCTTTATCATAAAATGATGTCAAATTTTGTCAAATGCTTTTCTGCATCTATTGAGATAATCATATGGCTTTTGTCATGGATTTTGTTGATGTATCACATTTATTGACTTGCATATGCTTGACCATCCTTGCATCCCTGGGATGAATCCCACCTGTTCATGGTGTTTAACTTTTTTTTTTTTTTAAAAGATGACCGGTAAGGGGATCTTAACCCTTGACTTGGTGTTGTCAGCACCACGCTCAGCCAGTGAGCGAACCAGCCATCCCTATGTGGGATCCGAACCCGGGGCCTTGGTGTTATCAGCACCGCACTCTCCCGAGTGAGCCACGGGCCGGCCCATGGTGTTTAACTTTTGATGTGCTGCTATATTCTGATTGCTAATATTTTGTTGAGGACTTTTGTGTCTATGTTAATCAAAGATATTGGACTGTAGTTTTCTTTTTTTGTTGTATGTTTGGTTTTGGTTATGTAAACAACAATGATACATCATTTATAATTCAGAATTTAGTTTAATACACTGATGTAAAGCCTCTGAAAATGAAATTCTCATCTATTTGTCTGAAATTCTGATTTTAAATGCATATATAATAATACACTAAAAACCAGAATTGCAACAAAAAGTCTGGAAAATCAGGATAAAACTTATGTAAAAGAAAATGATACATCATACCTAGTTCAGAATGTAGTTTCATTCACTTAAATGAACAGATGAAAGTGAATCTTTTACATACCATATAGAAATTTAAATTTTAAATGTGTTTATGCAAACTCATTTAATAGCTGCATTAAATAAATGATTTGGAAACATCAGTATAAAACTTTTTTAAAAACCAAACATCAAAGACAAACAATAACAGGAGAAGAAACAAACAAAAGATATTTAAAACATCCAAACAAAAATCAATAAAATGCCAGGAATAAGACAATAACTTTCGATAACAACTCTAAATGTAAATGGGTTGAACTTCCCACTCAAAAGACACAGACTTACCGACTGGATTAAAAAGCTAGACCCAACTGTATTCTGCCTTCAGGAGACTCACCTCACCTGTAAAGACACACACAGACTAAGAGCGAAGAGATGGAAAAAGATATACCACACAAATGCAAACCAAAAACAAGCAGACAAAGGTATTCTTATATTGGATAAAATAGACTTTAAACCAAAAACTATAAAAAGAGACAAAGAAGACCAGAGCACCCAGATATACAGAAAAGGAGATAGACTGCAGTACAATAATAATAGGGGACCTGAACACCCCTCTCTCAGCATTGGCAATAAATCAACAGAGAAACACAGGATTGAACAACACTGTAGACCATTTGGACCTGGCAGATATCTACAGAACATTTCATCCAACAACCACAGAATATACATTCTTCTTATCAGCACAAGGAACATTCTCCAGTATAGACCACGTTAGGTCACAAATCAAGTCTTAACAAATTTTTAAAAACTGTATTTCAAGTATCTTTTCAAACCACACTGGATTAAAACTAGAAATCAATAGCAAGTGAAATTCTGGAAACTATACAGATACATGGAAATTAAACAACATGCTCCTAAATGACCTATGGGTCCAAGAAGAAATTAAACAGGAAGTCAAAAATTTTCTTGAAACTAATGAAAACCAAGACACATCATACTAAAACCTGTGGGATGCTTCAAAAGCAGTTCTGAGTAGTTTATCACAATAAATGCTTATATCAAAACAATAAAAAGATTGCAAGTAAACAACCTATAGTTACACCTCAAAGAACTAGAAAGAATATCCAATTCAAAAATGAGTAGATGAAAACAAATAATTATGATTGGAGCAGAACTAAATGAAATAGAGAACCAAAAAAATGATACAAAATATCAACAAAATAAAAAGTTGGTTTTTCAAGAAGATAAACAAAATAGACAAACCATTAGCTTAGCTAACTAAAAAAAAAAGAGAAGACTCAAATAAAAATCAGAAACGAAGAAGGAGACATTACAACCAATACCACAGAAATAAAAAGAGTAATTATAGACTATTATTAAAAAAACTATAAGCCTACAAATTTGAAAACCTGGAGGAAATGGATAAATTTCTATACATATATAGAATATACATATATGTATATTTCTATACATATACAAACTACCAAGACTGAACCAAGAAGAAATAGAAAACCTGAACAGACCAATTACAAGCAACAAGATTGAAACAGTAATTAGCAGTCTCCCAACAAAGAAAAGCCCAGTACTGGATGGCTTTTCTGCTGAATTCCACCAAACCTTTACAGAGGAATTAATATCAGCTATCTTCAAACTACTCCAAAAAACTGAAACAGAGGCCATTCACCCAAACTCATTCAATGAGGCCAGCATCACCCTGATACCCAAACCAGACATATATACAACAAAAAAAGAAAACTACAGGCAAATATCTCTGATGAACATAGATGCAAAAATCCTCAACAAAATATTATCAGAATACAGCAGCTCATCAAAAAAATTATACACCATGATCAGGTGGGATTCATCATCCCAGGGATGCAAGGATGGTTAAATATAAGCAAGTCAAACACCACATGAACAAAATCCAGGACAAAAAACACATGATTACTTCAATAGATGCAGAAAAAGCATTTGACAAAATTCAACATTCCTCCATGATGAAGACTCTCAGAAAATTAGGTATAGGAGGAAAGTATCTTGATACAATAAAAGCCATATACAACAAACCCATGAGCAATATCATCCTGAATGGGGAAAAGCTCAAAGCTTTTCACTTAAGGATGGAAACACTGTTGGTGGGACTGTAAATTAGTACAGCCATTACGGAAAACCATATGGAGGTTCCTCAAAAACTACAGATAGAACTGCCATCTCACTGCTGCGTGTATACCCAAAAGGCTGGAAATCATCATGTCAAAGGGACACCTGCACTCTCATGTTTACTGAGCTCTATTCACAATAGCTAAGAGTTGGAACCAACCTAACTGTCCATCAACACAAAACTGGATAAAGAAAATGTGGTATATTTACACAATGGAATACCACTCTGCCATAAAAAGGAATGAAATTCTGCCATTCACACCAACATGGAAGAACTTACGGAAAATTTTGTTAAATGAAATAGGCAAGCACAGAAAGAGCAATACCACAACCTCACTCATAAGTGGGAGATTTAAAAAGAAAGAAAGAAAGAAAGAAACATATGATAATCATTGAATTGTCAAAAGGAGAGAACAGAACTGAGGCCACCAGACACAAGGAAGGGGGGGAGAGAGGAGGGTTAGTAAGACATTGGTAAAGGGCCACAAAAAAATTACATTGTGTAATGATAAGTATAGTAATTATCCCCATATTACACCCAGGTATTGATGTTCAATGCTGAACCTCACAGATATGTACCATCAATTATGTTTCAATTAAAAATTAACTAATTAAAAAAAACAAAACAAAGATAAACTCTTGAGAATCATAATCATTTAAAGCCCTTAAATTTGCAGTAACTGCTAAGCATGTCTCCATGCTTCTACTCACTCCTATGTCTATTGCAGGGATTTTGCACATAAACTCATACATGCATAAATTACACACTTGGTTGTCTATAACAAACCACTCCAATTTAGTGGATTAAAACAGTAAAGCTATGGTTTGAATGTTTGTCCCCTCCAAAGCTCATGTTGAAACTTAATGTCCAATGTGGCACCTACGTTAGGAGGTGATTGGATCATAAGGGCTATGCCCTCATAAATGGATTAATCCATTCACGGATTAATGGGTTAATGAATTAATGGGTTATCCTGGGAGTAGACCAGTGGCTTTATAAGGAAAGGAAGGTATCACATGGACATGCTCTTCAGAGTTCCCCTCCCAATGTACTCCATCAACTTTGGACATCTCATCTCCTCCAAAATTGTAAGAAATAAATTTTTCTTTATAAATCACTCTACTTCGGGTATTCTGTTATGAGCAATAGAAAACTAAGACAAACAATAATCATTTATTATTATTAACTTTCAGACCTGAGGATTAACTGGGCTCAGTCAGGCATTTCTTACTTAGAGTTTCTCCAGTGGTAGTCAGATGGTGGTCATGCTAAAGCCATTTCACAACAGCTTCCTCACTCACATGTCTGGTATTGGCCTGAGAAAACATGAAAAGCTGGGAACTAGAACAGCTGCAACTCCTAGAGCTCTCTGTCTTTATGTGGTCTCTCAATATGGTCTGTCCAGCATAGCTGCTTCAAAGTAATAGATGCCCTTTTACATGGCAGCCCAAGGCTCCAAAAGCATGTATAGAGATACATTATCATTTCTGCCAAATTTTATTAGAAGCAAGCCACTAAGGGTTGTCCCATTTTCAAAGGAGGAAAGTTAGACTCCATTTTTTGATAGGACTGTCACACAATTTGCAGACATTTTGAAATAACCATAACACTCACATACATATATAACAGTACAGATATAACTACACACACACACACTTTTATACATCACTTCCTTACAGAAGACTTTTTTACTAAGTGAACATACCTGTGAAATAACCACTTAATCAAGAAACATTACCAGAAACCCAGAAGCCTTTTCCTCAAGCCCTTTCCCAGTCATTACCCATCCACCAAGGGGAAGCACTATCCTACCTTCTTACACCACACACCGGTTTTGTTT
Source organism: Galeopterus variegatus (assembly GCF_000696425.1). Classification (NCBI taxonomy): domain Eukaryota; kingdom Metazoa; phylum Chordata; class Mammalia; order Dermoptera; family Cynocephalidae; genus Galeopterus; species Galeopterus variegatus. Next base: position 705,348 of record NW_007726758.1, read on the forward strand.
TACACCACACACTGATTTTGAACTTCAAATAAATGGAATCATACAGTATGTACTATTTTCTCCAGCTTCTTTTATCTAATACTGAATTTGAGGTTCATCCATAATATTACATATAGCAATAGCTTATTCATTTTCATTACTGTATAGCAGCAGTCCTCAAAGAGTGGTCTAGGGACCCCTGAGGATACCTGAGACTCTTCCAGGAAGTCTGTGAGGTCAAAACTATTTTTTTACTAATACCAAGGCATTATTTTCCTTTTTCACTCATTCTTTCACCAGTGCAGAAGAGAGTTTCTGAGAGACTTCTAAATGTGTGATGACATCACGTTCTGAAATGTAATGGAGTATGTGATTATATATTTTTGTGTGTTCTAGAAGTTTCTAAAGTAGTAGGTTTAGCACATAAACGAACAAGCACTTTCACAGATTAACTCAATTTGTTCTCAGTAATTCTACTGTGCTCTTAAGAACTATATTTAGGGCCGGCCCGGTGGTGCAATCGGTAGAGTGCGGCGCTTGGGAGCGCGGTGGCGCTCCCGCCGAGGGTTCGGATCCCACATACAGACCGGTTC
>NW_007726758.1:706335-708880 GCF_000696425.1 Galeopterus variegatus
CCGGTACGGGCGCGACACTGAGGGTTGCGATCCATTGCCAGACACGAAAAAAGACAAAAAAAAAAGGAAAAAAAAAATAGCATATATTTATAGTGTACAACCTGATAATCCAATATACACATACATTGCGAAATAATCACCACAATCAAGCTAATTAACATATCGCCTCATTTACCATTTTCTTTTTTCTGGTGAAAACACTTAAGATCTACCATTTCAGCAATTTTCAAGTACACTATACTGTACTGTCAACTATAGTCACACTCTAATACGTCACATCTCCAGAACTCACTCATCTTGCATGAGTGAAACGTTCAACCTTCCCTGGCCAACATCTCCCCATTTCCCCCTCCCCCAGTCCCTGGCAACCACCATTCTACTCTCTGCTTCTATGAGTTTGACTACCTTTCTCAATCCAGTTGTACTGTCTACATCTAAAGATACTTAAAAAGATAAACTGACATACCAGAGAAGACTCTGCTTCATGGAAGGAAGGAATCTACTCCAAACAAACTTGGCAATAAGAAATAAATATATCACAAAAGCTATTTTCCCTTGGCTTTATAGATGTTTACAATTTATTATATCTTATCCAACAGGACTCTTTCAAATAGTATTATGATGCTAGGTAAGTTGCAATGTCATTTTGAGACCAATCATTCAGAGTTTAAAGAGAAAAAAATCAAATATTTTAAATAGACATAATGAGCTCTTTAAAAGCCAAAATTATTTTGTTACAACTATTAAAACTAAAAATGAAAAGCCACTGAATTATCTTACAGGAAAAACACTGACTGGAAAAGTACACACAGTAGTGGTGAGACTTGTATATGTTGTACCTATAAATACCTGCTGGATAAGAAGTCAGTTAAAGAAATAATGGAGGTACCATTTTCAAATGAGACAATAACTCAAATCACAGATTAAGCTGCAAACAAGAAGACTGAATGATACTTATGTCTTACAAATGAATTAGTCTACATAGTTGGACTTGGTGTTTTGTTTGTATTTGTCTAGTATCAGTGCCAATAATTCATTAAAGATCCTCTTTTATGTAAATGCTTGGTAAAAACATCAGTGTGGTGCTAAAATATTCAAAATAAATTTTTGTAATCTCATGACGTATTTTGAAACATCTATTAATATTTGTACAAAAAAGCAAAAAAAAATGATAGATTAATAGTTAATAGATTATTAATCATAGATTAACCAAAGCAGTGGCATCAAACCATACATAGCTTTTTCTTCACTGTCATGACTCATAGTGTTTATAGTGTTTTCTTCACTGTCATGACTCGGGGAAAAAGTGCCAGATTCATTTTAAAATGCCCATGATGATCAGCAAATGTTATCAGTTTTATTAAATCTTGGCCATTCAGTACACATCTCTTTAATATTCTATGTGACTAAAAAGGCTTCTGCTGTATACCAAAGTAGATTGTTTAAGGAAAAGCATGCATCCGATTTTTCTTTTTCATGGAATTCAGTGTTTACTTGAAACAACAGATGATGAGCTATGGTGACTCAGAATGGACAGACATTTTAGCAAACTAAAAAATTAATCTATCACTTCAAGAAAAACTGACTGTATTTGACAATGATGCAATTCTAGCTTTCAGGTAAAAATTAGACTTTTGGAAAGCTTGTGTCAGCTACACTGAGTCTGAGAGCTTCCCAATACTTATAGACTTTTCTAATGAGATCTGTGATGATATATTAACAAATATTATTTTTTTGGTTATTTTATAAGATAATGTGTCAAAGTCTGGGAGATCTACATACCTAACTGAAGCAATATTTTCCAAATGATTAATGCATGTTACAAAATGGTACCATAGATAAGAGATGCATTCAAAGAACAAGATAGACCAGGGGATTTTAACTTAATGGAGTGAAAGCAGAGGCATATATAAGAATCCAACTATTTTCTTTTAGTCCAGGCATTAAATTGCAAAAATGTAAAACATTACCACATTTCTCACTGAATATTTTTGTTTTATTTTGGAAAAGTAATTATCATAAAATATGTATGCTAACATGCAGTTTACTATTTTTAAATGAATTAAATAAATATTTCATTTTTCCTAGACTTAATTGCTAAGACAGTAAATATTGAAAGATATAACCTACATACATATACATGGGCTCCTGGGGGTTCTCAACAATTTTTAAGAATATAAAGGAATGCCTAGAATAACATTTGAGACTGATGACTATACATAACATTCTGTTCTAACATAATTTATCTTTCTGTACTCCTAATGATGGACATTCACATTGTTTCCAATTGTTGGCTATTATGATTAGCACTGCTATGAACATTCTCGTACATTTCTTTTGGTGTAAATATGGACTTCTTTCTGTTAGATATGCACATAGAAGTGAAACTGCTGCATCACAGGATGTGCATTTCTTTAGCTCACAGTTCACACTATCCAACAATTCTCGAATTTAAAAGTCCATCATGGGCCGGCCCGGTGGCGCACTGGAGAGTGCGCCGCTTGGGAGCGCGGCGGCGCTCCCGCTGAGGGGTCGGATCCCATGT
>NW_007726758.1:709144-725301 GCF_000696425.1 Galeopterus variegatus
TCGGATCCCATGTGGAGACCGGTTCCCACTCACTGGCTGAGCACGGTGCGGGCGCAACACCGAGGGTTGCAATCCCGTTGCCGGTCCCCGGTACGGGCGTGACACCGAGGGTTGCAATCCCGTTACCGGTCAGTAAAAAAGACAAAAAGGAAAAAAAAAAAAAGTCCATCATACTGTAAGAGAGTTACAGTTCCTTATATCCTCACCAGTACTTGTTATTGTCAATCTTTTTATGTTTAGTTGCAATGGCGGGTGTGTTGTGATATTGCATCATGGTATAATTTGCAATTTCCATAATGACAAATGAGGCAAAGTACCTTTTCATGTTTATTATCCAATTAAATATCTTCAACAAATTGCCAATCCAGACCTTTTGTTTACTTTTATGGATTTTTTTCAGATAAAGCTCATATAACATAAAATTTACCATTTTAACCATGTTAAAGTGTGCAATTCAAGTAACTTTTGCTTTTCATGTTTATTATCCAATTAAATATCTTCAACAAATTGCCAATCCAGACCTTTTGTTTACTTTTATGGATTTTTTTCAGATAAAACTCATATAACATAAAATTTACCATTTTAACCATGTTAAAGTGTGCAATTCAAGTAACTTTTGGTATATTCTCAATGTTGTGCAACCATCACCACTACCTAATTCCAGAACATTTTTTTCATTCCAGAAAGAAACCTTATATTCACAGTCACTTCACATCACCCCCCTCTCCCTCCACAGTCCTGGCAACCACTAATCTGTTTTATGCCTGTATGAATTTGCCTACTCTGGATATTTCATATAAATGAAACCATAGAATATGTAACCTTTTGTGTCTGGCTGTTTTCACTCAACATATTTTCAAGGTTCAACCATGCTGTAGCATTCACTTTTTTATGGCTGAATAAAATTCCATTGTACAGATATACCACATTTTGTTTATCCTTTCATCAGTTAATTGAACATGTTGGTAGTTTCTGAGTTGTTTTTTTCTTACTGATTTGGAGGAATTCTTTATATGTTCTGGATACATCCAACATATGTGTTGCAAATAACTTCTCCCATTCTGGAGCTGGCCCTTTCACCCTCTTAACAGTACATTTTAATGAACAAAAGTTCTTAATTTTAAGGTCGCCCAATCTAAAGATCATAAAAATATACTCCTCTTCTAGAACTTTTACTATTTTACTTTTCATATATAGATTTATAATCCACCTAGATTCAACTTTCTGGTGTGAGTTAGAAATCAATATTCCTATATTTCCAGACAGATACCCAATTGACTCAGTACCATTTATTGAAAAGACCATTCTTTCCTTGCGTTGGTCTTAAATCAAATGGCTATATATGTTACCCATTTTCTCTGTAACCCATTCCAATAAATATTTCAACTCCTACAACTCTATTAAAACATTTCTAGTTAAGATCACCAAGAAAATCACCATACCAAAATCAGTGCTAAAATGCCAGTCTTTACTTGATTCTTCACCAACACTTGACATACCTGACCAATCCCTTTGCTTCCTGTATACCGTATTCTCCTGGTTATCTTCTTACTTCCACTCCTGACCTCTGAATGTTAGAATATCCCAGAACTCAGTCTCTGGCCAGCCATAGTCTCATTCTACGCTCTTTCCTTAGGCTTAAATAACAGCCATACACTGCTAAGTCTCAAGTCATACCCCTAGCTTTTAGAAAAAAATTTTTTTGAGATAAAATACATATAACATAAAATATACCATCTTAACCATTTTTAAGTTTATATAGTTCAATAGTGTTTAAGTATATTTACATTGTTGTGCAACCAATCTCCAGGACTTCTACATCTTGCAAATCTGAAACTCTATACCTATTAATGACTCTCCGTTTCCTCCTTTCCCCATCTACTGGTAATCACCATTTTACTTTCTGTTTCTATGAATCTACTTTAAATACCTCATATCAGTAAAATCGAACAGTATTTGTCTTTTTGTGACTGGCTTATGTCAGTTAGCATAATGTCCTCAAGGTTCATCCTTGTAAAGCTGTAGCATGTCTCAGCATTTCCTTCCTTTTTAAGGCTGAACAATATTCCATTGTATGTGTATACTACATTTTGTTTATCCATTCATCTATCAATGAATACTTTAGCTGATTTCCACCTTTTGGCTATTGAGATAATTTTGCTATGAACACAGATGTACAAAATCAGTTTGAGTACCTACTTTCAAATCTTTTGGGTATATACCCAGAAGTGAAATTGCTGGATTAAATGGGAATTCTATTTTTAATTTTTTTAGGAACTACCATACTGATATCCATAGTGGTTGCACCACTTTACATTCCCACCAATAGTGCACAAAGGTTCCAATTTCTCCACATCCTTGCTAACATTTGTTATTTTCTGTCTACACCATCATTGTGAATGGGGTTTTAAATCATCTTTTTTAGGTGAACATTAGGAAAATGCATTTTCTGTGATATTTGCTTCAATTTCTTTAAAGAAAAGGAAGATCATAAAGACAATGTGAGCCATCCTAATGAGTTAATATCTCATTATGGTTTTAATTTGCATTTCCCTGATGGCTAATAATGTTGAGCATCTTTTCATGTGCTTGTTGGCCATTTGCATATCTTCTTTGGAGAAATATCTATTCAACCTCTTTGTCCATTTTTTAATTGTTTATTTTTTTGTTGTTGAGTTGTAGGAGTTCTTTATATATTCTGGATATTAACCCTTTATCAGACATATGACTTACAAATATTTTTTCCCATTCCATTTGTTGTCTTTTCACTCTATTGATTGTGTCCTTTGATGCATATACCTCCAGCTTTTATCTTACCCCTGAGATCCACATTATTACATCTAATTGCCTACTTGAAATCAGGGAGAAGCGCACAGGTAGCTTTTGTGGCACTGGTAACATATCATTCTTAACTAAGCCACAAGGCAGGCAGAGACTCCTCGGATTAAGTGAAACATTCCATGCTACCTGGGAAACATCATGACCAAACCCAGCAAGCTCACTGGTACCACTGCAGGGCTACACACATTCCATGCTGGTCCTACCAGCCAAGTTGTATGCCTACTAGAAGTCAGCTATATTTGTTCCCATGCTTGTTTATAACAGTAGATGGAGTGGGGAAACCAGCTGTTTCACTAAGCTAACTGCTTTGGAAAGACTGGATAATGGCAATTATTGAACAGACTAACATAAAAACTGCTACCAAAGACTGGTTGGGGGGGCAAGACATAAAAATGAAGTGCTCTGTGCTCACTTTGTCTTTATAATCATCCTCTTCTTTAAAGAAATCAAAGCAAATATCACAGAAATGCATTTTCCTAACGTTCACTTAGAAAAGATGATTTAAAACCCCATTCACAAACATGGTATAGACTCACTTTTCTCTGCTTCTCCCCCTAAAAACAATTAAAGATACTAAAAATCATCGACCAGATAATAATAAAAGAACTTTGAAAGCTGTAATAAAGAAAACTGTTTAAGATCCTCTAGACTTGAGGAACTACCCTGGATTTCTTTTTTTTTGACTGGTAAGGGGATTGCAACCCGCGGCACGGTGTGGTCTGCACCATGCTCAGCCAGTGAGCACACCGGCCATCCCCATAGAGGATCCAAACCCGCGGCCTCGGTGCTTCCAGTGCCGCACTCTCCCAAGTGAGCCACAGGGCCGGCCCTCCCTGGATTTCTTTTATCTCCTATATATCCCCATACTGGGCACTGAAGAGGCCTGCAACCCAGAACCACTAATAGGCATACATGCAGCACATGCACACACACACAAACAAAATAACGATAACGACAAAATAAAACATAAAACCAGAACAGTGTTCTCTCTGGTGAAATGACTGGGAACAGAGAAACCCAACAGAGACCTAGTGGATCTTCTAGCCTCCACAACCTGGGCCCCAAGAGCAGTTTGATCGGCCAGTTGCAGCAGCAGCAAAAAGTACTAGCAATTGATCCACCAGCAGGAACAGCAGGAGGAAGTCTCTTGCTATCCTAACCCCCACTTTACAACCAGTGCACTGGATGCCACACCAATCCACACAGAGGGGCGACATTAGCAGAGCCCCATATTTCCCTGCCCTCCAATCAGTGGCATAAGGCAATCCATGCCCAGCAGCTTCTATATTCATTTCCCCTATCCTCCAGAAGGTGGCCCCTCTACATCAGGAGCCCAAGGAAGCTTTCTGTCCTTACAGACAACACTGTCAGGGTATGAAGCTCATCAGAATAGCAATGCAAGGGCTCTGAAAACTTAGCTGCCTTTGGAAGTAAAGCCTACAAAAGTAGGTCAGATCTATACACTAAAGCCTAACAGGGTGTTTACCCACTAATACAGATTAAATAGAATCAAGACCCTCTGACATAATAACTGAAATGTCCAGGATACAACTGAAAATAACTTGTCATACCCAAATCAGTAAAACTAAAATCTGAAGGAGAAAACACAATCAACTGATGGCACTACAAAGACAAATGAGATGTTGGAAATATCTGACAAAGATTTGAAAGCAGCCTTCATAAAAAGGCTTTGATAATCAATTACAAATTCTCTTGAAACAATGTATTGTATACTTGAAAATTGCTAAGAAAGAAAACTGTAAATGTTCTCACCATAAAAAATGGTACATAAGAAAAAAAATAAAATAAATAAATTAATTAATTAATTAAAAAAACATATACATTGTATATTGACAAAATAAAAATTAAAATTAAATAAATAAATTTAAAAAATGGTACATAAGGTAATGGATATTTTAATTATTTGATTAGCTTCATTTAATCATCTCACAACGTATACATATAGTCATGCCTCACATGCCTTACTTAACAAAGGGCAAATTAATTAATTAAAAAAAAACATATACATTGTATATTGACAAAATAAAAATTAAAATTAAATAAATAAATAAATAAATGGTACATAAGGTAATGGATATTTTAATTATTTGATTAGCTTGATTTAATCATCTCACAACGTATACATATAGTCATGCCTCACATGCCTTACTTAACAAAGGGCATATGTTCTGAGAAATGCATCAGTTAGGTGTTTTTGTCATTGTGCAAACATCAGAGTACCAAAACACAAACCTAGATGGTATAGCCTACTAAACACCTAAGCAATATGGTACAGTCATTATAATCTTATGGGACCACTTAGTATATGTGGTCTGTCACTGACCAAAATGTTAATATGCAGTGCATGACTATAGATTAAAACATTTTGTACACCATAAATATACATAATTTTTATTAACAATTAAAAAAATAATTAAAAAATAATATATGAGTCAAAAAGAAAGTCTCAAAGAAAAAAATTTTTTTAAAGGATTATGAACTGCCATTGGCCCTGGACCCAGCCATGGGAGCCACATGCCACAGGCCCTGACTGCCCACACCCACTGGCACCTCCTGCCATGTGGCTCCAGCTACCTGCAGCTGCACCACTGGTGACTCCTGGAAATATGAGTCTACCTGGAACACCCAAGTCTATCTGGGATAACTGAGTCTACCTGGAACTACTGAGACTATATAGTCTATCCAGAACCCAAACTAAAATACCACACCCAACAGGCAATTTAAAATAAATGTACAGGAGGGAGTGTCTCTTCTCAGCCACCCCACAGTAATAGAAGCAGCAACTGACCAGACATCAACGTAGGGATGCTAGAAATATGGAAAAAAAAGAAAGAAAATATGAAACCACCAAAGGAATACAGTAATTCTCAAATACCAGATCCCAAGCAACAGGAAACCCTTGAAATGGCTGAAATGGAATTACAAGAAACATTCTTAAGGAAACTCAGTTAAATACAAGAAGACTCAGATAGACAACACAACAAAATGAGAAAAACAATCCAGGACATGAAAGAGGAAACCTACAAACAGATAAACATCATAAAAAATAATGTAACAGAACTCTTGAAATTGCAGGATTCATTCAACAAAATAAAAACTACAATCAAGAGTGTAAGGAGCAGGGCCGGCCCGGTGGCGCACTGGAGAGTGTGCCGCTTGGGAGCACGGCGGCGCTCCCGTTGAGGGTTTGGATCCCATGTGGAGACCAGTTCCCGCTCGCTGGCTGAGCGCGGTGCGGGTGCAGCGCCGAGGGTTGCGATCCCGTTGCCGGTCCCCAGTACGGGCGCGACACCGAGGGTTGCGATCCCGTTGCCGGTCCCCAGTACGGGCGCGACACCGAGGGTTGCGATCCCGTTGCCGGTCCCCAGTACGGGCGCGACACCGAGGGTTGCGATCCCGTTGCCGGTCCCCAGTACGGGCGCGACACCGAGGGTTGCGATCCCGTTGCCGGTCCCCAGTACGGGCGCGACACCGAGGGTTGCGATCCCGTTGCCGGTCCCCAGTACGGGCGCGACACCGAGGGTTGCGATCCCGTTGCCGGTCCCCAGTACGGGCGCGACACCGAGGGTTGCGATCCCGTTGCCGGTCCCCAGTACGGGCGCGACACCGAGGGTTGCGATCCCGTTGCCGGTCCCCAGTACGGGCGCGACACCGAGGGTTGCGATCCCGTTGCCGGTCCCCAGTACGGGCGCGACACCGAGGGTTGCGATCCCGTTACCGGTCAGTAAAAAAAGACAAAAAGGAAATTAAAAAATAAAAAAAAAAGGAGTGTAAGGAGCAGACTAGAGCAAGCAGAAGAAAGAATTTCTGATATCAAACACAGGCTTTCTGAAATAACCTAAGCAGACAAAAAGAGAAAAATGTATTTTAAAAATGAGGAAAATCTATTACAGTTATCAGACAACCTTAAACACACAAACATCCGAATCATGGGTGTTCTGGAAGGGAAGGAGAAAGGAAAGGGCATTGAAAACCTATTCAACAAAATAATAGCAGAAAACTTCCCACTTATTGGTAGAAATATGAACTTCCAAATCCCCAAACAGATTCAGTCCAAAAAGGTCCTCTCTGAGATACACTACAGTCAAACTGCTAAAAGTAAAGACAAACATAATCCTAAAAACAACTGGAGAAAAGCATCAAGTCACCTGTAAGGGAGTCCCCATCAAACTAACATCAGACTTATCAGTAGAAACACTACAGGCCAGAAGAGAATGAGACAATATATTCAAAGTACTAAAAGAAAAAAACTGCCAGCCAAGAATGCTATACTAAGAAAGTCTATCCTTCAGAAATTAGGGAAAATAGTGTATTTCCCAGACAAACAAAACTGCAGGACTTCAACACCACACAACCAGCCATACAAGAAATCCTCAAGGGAGTCCAGCATCAGGAATCCAAAAAACAATTAACATCACCATGACTACATGAGAAAGAACAAATACCACTGGTAGAGCAGATATGCAAATGAGTAAAGAAAGGACTATGTCATAACACCTCAAAAAACCGACAAACACTGAGGACAAACAATAAAAGGGAAAGGAAGGAAGAAAAGATACCCAAAACAACCATACAAAAGCAATTAAACGCTAGGAGTAAGACAATACCTTTCAATAACCCTAAATGTGAACAGATTGAATTCCCCACTCAAAAGACATAGACTAGCTGAATGGATTAAAAAACTGGACCCAACAATATGCTGCTACAAGGAACCCACCTCACCTGTAAAGACTCACAGAGAATAATACTGAAAGGATGGAAAAAGATATACCACACAACTGTGAACCAAAAATTAGTAGGTGTAGCTATTCTTATTTCAGATAAAATAGACTTTAAACCAAAAACTTTTAAAAGAGACAAAAAAGGGCATTATATAATAAAAAAGGGATCTGTCCACCAAGAAGACATAACCATCATAAAAACATATGCACCCAATATCAGAATACCCAGATATATAAAGCAAACACTATTACACCTAAAGAGAGAGATAAACCCCAATACAATAATAGTTGGAGGCCTCAACACCTCTCTATCAACAATGAACAGATAGATCGAGGCAACAAATCAACAGAGAAACACAGGATTTAACAACACTTTAGACCAAATGGACTTGGCAGACATCAACAGAACATTTTGTCCAAAAAGTACATAACATATATTCTCATCAGCATAAGGAACATTCTCCAAGATAGACCACATATTAGGACAAAAATCAAGTCTTAACAAATTTTAAAAACTGAAATCATTTCAAGTGTCTTTTCAGACCACAATGAATTAAAACTGGAAATCAATAATAGGCAAAACTCCAGAAACCAATGTGGAAATTGAACAACATGCTCCTGAATACCTTAATTTCAAAAAAGAAATTAAACAGGAAATTTAAAAAATTTTTGAAACTGGGGCCGGCCCGGTGGCGCACTGCTACAGTGCGCCGCTTGGGAGTGCGGCGGTGCTCCCGCCGAGGGTTCGGATCCCACATACAGACCGGTTCCCGCTCACTGGCTGAGCGAGGTGCGGGAGCAACACCGAGGGTTGCGATCCCGTTGCCGGTCCCGGTCCAGTACGGGCGCGACACTGAGGGTTGCGATCCGTTGCCGGACACGAAAAAAGACAAAAAAAAAAAAAATTTTTTTTGAAACTAATGATAAAAAAGATACATGATACCAAAACCTATGGGACACTGCAAAAGCAATACTAAAAGGGAAGTTTATTGTAATAAATGCTTACATCAAAAGATAGAAAGACTCCAAATAAACAACCTAATATTACACCTCAAAAAATCAGAAAAACAGGAACAATCCAATCTCAAAATTAGTAGATGGGGGCCGGCCTGTGGCTCACTCGGGAGAGTGTGGTGTTGATAACACCAAGGCCCCGGGTTCAGATCCCATATAGGGATGGCCGGTTCGCTCACTGGCTGAGCGTGGTGCTGACAGCACCAAGTCAAGGGTTAAGATCCCCTTACCGGTCATCTTTAAAAAAAAAAAAAAAAAAAATTAGTAGATGAAAAGAAATAATAAAGATCAGAGCTGAAATAACAGAGACCAAAAATATGACACAAAAGAAAAAACAAAGGTGTTGGTTTTTTGAGAAGATAAACAAAATACACAAACCATTAGCCAGACTTACTAAAAAAATAAAAGACAAGATCCAAAAAAGTCAGAAATGAAAAAGGAGACATAAGAACTGATACTACAGAAATACAAAGAATCATTAAGGACTATTACGAACAGCTATATATCAACAAATTTGAAAACCTGAAGGAAATGGATAAATTTTGGACACATACATACTACCAAGACTGAACCAATAAGAAATAGAAGACCTGGACAGATCAATAAAAAGCAACAGATTGAAGCAGTAATCACCAGTCTCTAAGCAAGGAAAATCCCAGGACCAGATGGCTTCACTGCTGTATTCTACCAAACCTTTAAAGAGGAATTAATATCAATTCTTTTCAAACTACCCATAAAATTTGAAACAGAAGCCATTCTCCCAAACTCATTCTGTAAGGCCAGCATCACCCTGATACCAAAACCAGACAAATATACAACAAAAAAAGTAAATACAGGTCAATACCCTTGATGAACATAGATATAAAAATCCTCAACAAAATATTAGCAAATAAAACACAGCAAAAGATCAAAAAGATTATAAACCATGATCAAGTAAGTTCATCCAGGGATGCAAGGATGACTCAAAATATGCAAATCACTAAATGTGATACACCCCATCAACAAAATCCAGGACAAAAACCACATGATCATCTCAATAGACACGGAATAGGCATTTGACTAAATTCAATATCCCTTCATGATAAAGACTCTCAACAAATTTGGTATAGAAGGAAAGTATCTCAACATGATAAAAAGCCATATATGACAAACCCATCACCAATATCATCCTGAATGACGAAAAGCTTTCAGCTTTAAGAACAGGAGTGAGACAATGATGCCCACTCTCACCATTCTTATTTAACACAGTACTGGAAGTACTTGCCAGAGGAATCAGGCATGAGAAAGAAATAAAAGGCTTCCAAATTGGAAAAGACAAACTGTCCATCTTTGCAGATGACATGATCCTATATATAGAAAACCCTAAAGACTCTACCACAAAACTCTTAGAGCTGATAAATAAATACAGCAATGTTGCAGTTTACAACATCAATATATAAAAATCAGTAGAATTTTTATACTCCAACAACTAGCAGAAAAAGAAATAAAGAAAGCAAGCCCATTTACAATAACTACCAAAAAAATAAAATACCTAGGAATCAATTTAACCAAGGAGGTGAAAGATCTCTGTAATGAGAACTACAAATCACTACTAAAAGAAATTAAAGAGGACAACAAAAGATGAAAGACATTCCAAGTTAATGGACTGGGAGAATTAACACTGTGAAAATGTCCATACTACCCAAAGCCAGATTCAATGCAATCTCCATCAAATTACCAATGACTTTCTTCACAGAAATAGAAAAAACAATCCTAACATTCATATGGAAAAGCAAAAAGACCCCAAAAAGCCAAAGCAATCATGAGCAAAAAAATAAAGCCAGAGGGCCGGCCCAGTGGCGCACTCGGTTGAGTGCAGCGCTTGGGAGCGCGGCGGCACTCCCGCCGAGGGTTCGGATCCCATATAGAGACTGGTCCGCTCACTGGCTGAGCACGGTGCGGGCGCGACACTGAGGGTTGCGATCCCGTTACCGGTCATGAAAAAAGACAAAAAAAGGAAAAAAAAAATTAAAAAAAAAAAAAGCCAGAGGCATTACACTTTCTGACTTTAAATTATACTACAAAGCTATAGTAACCAAAACAGCATAATACTGGCATAAAAATAGACACACAGACCTGTGAAACAGAATGGAGAACCCAGAAATCAAACCACGTACTTATAGCCAACTAATCTCAACAAAGACACCAAGAACATACATTGGGGAAAGAACAACCTCTTCAACAAATGGTGCTGGATATTCATATGCAGAAGAATGAAACTAGACCTGTACCTCTCACCATATACCAAAATCAACTCAAAATGGATTAAAGACTTTAATGTAAGACCTGAAACTATAAAACTATAAAACTATGGAAATATAGGGAAAACAGTTCAGGATGTAGGGCTAGGCAAAGACTTTATGAAAAAGACCCCCAAAAGCACAGAGAACAAAAGAAATTTTAAACAAATGGGATTATATCAAACTAAAAAGCTTCTGCACAGCAAGAGAAACAACTAGCAGAGCAAAAAGATAACCTTCAGAATGGGAGAAAATATCTGCAAAGTATAAATCCAACAAGGGATTACAATCCAGAATATACAAGGAATTCAAACAACTTAACAGTAAATCATCATCATCATCATCATCATCATATTAAAAAATGGGCAAAGGAGCTGAACAGGCATTTCTCAAAGGAAGATATACAATGGCCAACAGGTATATGAAAAAATGCTCAACATCACTAAGCATCAGCAAGATGCAAATCAAAGCCACTTTGAGATATCATCTCACCCCAGTTAGACTGGCTATTATCAAAAAGACAGACAATAGCAAATGCTGGCAGGGATGCAAAGAAAGAGGAAACACTTCTGCACTGTTGGTGGGATTGTAAACTAGTACAACCATTCTAGAGAACAGTATGGAGATTCCTCAACAACTACAGATAGAACTACCATAAGATCCAGCAATCTCACTATCAGTTATATGCCCAAAGAAATGGAAATCACCATGTCAAAGAGATACCTCCTGCACTCCCATGTTTATCACAGCTCTATTTATAATAGTCAAGTTATGGAATCAACCTAAATGTCCATCGATGGATAACTGGATAAGGAAAATGTGGTATATATACACAATGGAATACCACTCAGCCATAAAAAAGAATGAGATTCTGCCATTTGCAGCAACATGGACAAGCTTATGTTATCCAACATGGAGAAAATTATGTTAAGTTAAACAAGCCAGGCACAGAAAGAGAAATACTACATGTTCTCACTCATAAGTGGGAGCTAATAAATAAATAAATAGAAAGAAAGCAAAGAAAAGAAATAGAAAGAAACAAACAACAATCACAATAATACATCGAACTTTCAGAAGGAGAGAACAGAACTGGGGTTACTAGAAATGGGGAGGGGTCTGAAGAAATTTGTTAATGGACACAAAGAATGATCACATACTGTAATGATGAATAAGCTCTATCCTGATTTGACTATCACATATTGTACATCAGCATTGATCATAAACTTTGTATGCCACGAACATGTATAATCAGTTGTTTCAATAAAAAATTATAAAATGCTAATAAAAGAAATCAAAACTTAAAATACGTAAATATGCTGTGTTTGTGAACTGGAAGATTGAACAGAGTAAAGATGCCCTCTCTTATTTCAATTATAGGCTTAATGTAAAATCTCAGCAAGTTTTTTTTGTGGACATAGACAAGCTTATTCTAACATTTATATGCAAAGAAAAAGGTCCTAAGTATAGCCAAAACGATTATGAAAAATAACACAGTGGGAGGAATCACACTTTCTACTGCTAAGGCTTACTATATACCTGTAGTAATCAAGAAAGTATGGTAATAGCAGAGGGATAGTCACAAAGATCAATGAAACAGAACAAAGAATCCAGAAACAGAGCCACACAAATATGCCCAACTAATTTTTGGTTGCTAAAAAAAAAGCAGTTCAATGGAGGAGGGATAGCTTTTTAAGTAAATGATACTGGAGCAACTGGACATCCACAGGCAAAAAAAAAAAAAAAGAACCTTGACCGAAATCTCACATCTTCTATAAAAATGAACTCAAAATGGACGACTGACTTAAATGAAAAATGTAAAACTATAAAATATCTAGAAAATAACATCGGAGAAAATCTTCATGAACTAGGACTAGGCAGAGTTCTTAGATTTCATACCAAAAACACACACACACAGCAAAAACACAATTCATAAGAGAAAAAAAAAATTGATGAATTAGACCTCATCAAAATTTAAAACTTTTGCTCTGCAGAAGACCCTGCTAAAAGGATGAAAAGAAAAATCACAGACTGCGAGAAAATATTTGCAAGTCACATATCCAACAAAGGCCTTCTATCTAAAATACACAGAGAGGGCTGGCCTGTGGCTCACTTGGGAGAGTGTGGTGCTGATAACACCGAGGCCATGGGTTCGGACCCTATATAGGGATGGCCGGTTAGCTCACTTGGGAGAGCGTGGTGCTGACAACACCAAGTCAAGGGTTAAGATCCCCTTATTGGTCATCTTTTAAAATAAACCAATCAAGAAATAAAAAATAAAATAAAATACAGAAAGAACTTTGAAAACTCTACAGTAACTATTCAAATTACAGCAGAAAACATGAACAGATATTTTACTGAAGAGAATATTCAGATCGCAAATAAACTCATGAAAAGATGTTCAACATCATTTTCAATTAAGGAAACTCAAATTAAAACCACAATGAGATATAATTATCCACCTATCAAAATGGCTAAAATGAAAAATAGTTATAACCCCAAATGCTGGCTGAGATTCAGAGAAATTGATCACTCATACATTGCTGGTGGGAATGTAAAATCGTACAACCATTGTGGAAAAGTTTGACAGTTCCTTTCAAAACTAAAAATGAACTTACCATACCACCCAGAAAATACATTCTTGAGCATTTATCCTACACAAATAAAGACTTATTTTCATGTACAAACTTGTACAGGAATGTAAGGAACATAAACACACATACATATATACATACATACACGTGTGTATGACTAGTATATACATATGTGTGTGTATATGAAATAGAAGAAAAAAGCCAATCTCAAAAGGACATGCACTGCAGGATTCCATACATGTAACATTCATGAAATAATCTAATTATATAGATGGAGAACAGAAGAGTGGTTGCCAGGGGTTAGGAAAAAGGGAAAACTGATGGGTGTGGTAATGGTACTGTTGAGTATTTTGATTACTGTGGTGGTGACACAAGGCTACACATGATAAAAGTGCATAGAACTAAACAAATACACATGCACATAAATGAGTGCACGTATAACTAGTAAAATCTGAATAAGTTCTATAGATTGCAGCAATGTCAATTTTTTGGTACAATATTGTTCTATAGTTGTATATGGTTTTAACACTGGGGGAGGCTAGAGGAAAGGGTACACATGACTTCACCGTACACTTCTTTGTAATGTTCTGTGAATCTACAATTATTTCAAAATAAAAAGCTTTTTTAAAAAATCACTGCACCCATGCCAAAGGAAAGGCCTAGCCAGGCATCTGGCTGACATCTTTAAGTTAAAACAGTTAGGACAGCATGAATCAATTTTCCATATTCCCCTCTATTAGTTTCTGAGGGCTGCCATAACAAAGTACCACAAACTGGGTGGCTTAAAAAACAACGCAAATGTATTCTCTGAGAGTTCTGAAGCACCATAATGAGTAATGGGCATCATCAAAGACCTCTGACCTATAGAGTAGATCTGCTCTTGGCCTTCAGGACCCCAAACTTTCCTGGCTGGCCCCCTTCATTCCCAATCATTCCTCTCCCATCTTTACCTCCTCAATGTAGTAATATATTATTTTCTTTTCACTTTCTCAATTTCTGATCAATCCTGATTTTTTTGTAAGTATTCTATTAGAACATCTATTCATATATTCTTGATCCCTTACTAGATTAACATTTCTTTGTAACACTTTAAAAATGTATTCCCATCACCTAGCAAAGCAACTTGTATGAATCTCTTTTAAAAATAATAAATACTGTGCTGAATATGTCCTTAGATGAACAGAAGTTTTTAGGTTTGATATAGTCCCATTTCTCTATTTTTGCTTTTGTTGTTTGTGCTTTTGGTATAATATCCAATTAAGTCACTGCCAAATCCAATGTCATGAAGCTCTTTCCCAATATTTTCTTCTCAGAATTTTTATAGTTTTAGCTCTCATATTTAGGTTTTTGATGCCTTTTGAGTTAATTATTGTATATGGTATAACATAACAGTCCAACTTTATGTCTTTGGATGCGGATATCCAGTTTTTCCATCACAATTGCTAAAGATACTGTCCTTTCCCATTGAATGGTCTTGGCATACTTTCACCATTTTATTCTGGGTGAGGGTTTATTTGGGGGCCCTCTAGTCTAGTCCATTGGTCCATATGTCTGTCATTATGCCAGTACCACATTATTTGATTACTGTAGCTTTGTAATAAGTTTTTGTTGTTGTTGTTGTTGTTTTGTTTTTGTTTTTATAAGAGACAAAAGCCGGTCTTTTATTTTTTATTTATTTATTTAATTGAAGCATGATTGATTATACATATTTTGGGGGTACAACATTGACTACCATCACCTGTGTACAATATGTGTTGATCAAATCAATATTATTAGCATGTTCATTATTACAAATTGCAATTATTCTTTATGCCCCTTATCCAATCTCTCCCCACCCCCCACTCCTTCCCTCCCTCCTACCTCTAGTAACCACAGATTTGTTCTCTCCTTCTGAAAGATCAACGTATTATTGTGGTCTTTTCTTTTTCTTTCTTTCTTTCTTTCTTAGTACCCACTGATGAGTGAGGACATGTGTTACTTCTCTTTCTGAGCCTGGCTTATTTCACTTGACATAATTTTCTCCAAGCTCGTCCATGTTGCTGCAAATGGCAGAATTTCATTCTTTTTCATGACTAAGTAGTATTCCATTGTGTACATAGCCCACGTAATAAATTTTGAAATCAGGTTTTGCTTAATAATTCTATCTAAAATAAACTTGCCAACCCAACAATCTGACCAGCTGGCCTACTTCGAGCAGCAGCTTCCTGCTTCCTGATTACTGCTTACTCACCTGGACTCCATCTTCTTGTCATTTCCCTCACAACCATCCAGGGCTCCTTCCCTTGCTCCAATGAGGAGATCACATCCGGCTTGGAAACCAAAAGTCCTGGTTATAAAAAAAGAAACTGAGATGAGATGAATATGAAAGTATCCAGATACAGTGATTCAGAGTTGATTAAAACAAAAATAAATCACAGGTCAAAATGGTACTTGATAAGGTCTACAGAGGAAAGAAAGGAAAAAGGATGAAATACTCATATTCAGCTGAATTCAGGATCATAAGAAATAAAGCAAACAAATAGGTGATAAAATACTATTTAAATTTATATAAATGTTCTCTCTTTTTATTTTGCTATGAGAAAAAAGAAGCTTCCTGAGATATTTATTCTCAGATTTTTTAAAATGTTAGGGCCAGGCCCGGTGGCGCACTGGATAGTGCGCCGCTTGGGAAGCGCGGCGGCGCTCCCGCC
>NW_007726758.1:725859-786841 GCF_000696425.1 Galeopterus variegatus
AAAAAAAAAAAAAAAAAAAAAAAAAAAAAAAAAAAAAAGAACTTTTCTTTTTTTTTTTTTTTTTTTTCCTTTTTTGTCTTTTTTCGTGACCGGCAACGGGATCGCAACCCTCGGTGTCATGCCCGCACCGCGCTCAGCCAGTGAGTGGACCGGTCTCTATATGGGATCCGAACCCTCGGCAGGAGCGCCGCCGCACTCCCAAGCGCCGCACTCTACCGAGTGCGCCACCGGGCCAGCCCAACATAAAGTTCTTAAATGTAAGAATTCAAATGCAAATCATTTAAAAGACAGTACATTTGTTTTAGGAAATGAAATAGTGTTCATTAGAGCTGTAAATAGTAAATTTCCTTTCTAGATCCAGCCTACCATCATATTAATTGGGGAAGTAAAAGAGTTTCACACCTGGGACCCATATGTTTAGTCTGGATCTATGATAGGGCACTGGCAGGTTTAGTATAGTAGAAGTGAAACAAAAGACAACGCCTATTTTCTTTGACAATGTTATACTTTTACATTGTAGAATTCTGATCCAAGAAAGTTATTATAAGAGACAACCAGAAGAACATGTGAGGATGGAGAAAATGAAATTGCACCTTCACCTAGCTGTGCTCATTTCTATACAAAGAGGAAAATCTATCTAGTTATTTGAAAGCTATCTTTAAAATTCACAGGGGAGAAAGCAGAATTCCAAGAAGTAGATTCTGAATTGTTAAAAGCATTCTGAATTGTTAGATAACTTTACCAAGTGAAACCAAGTTGCTATAGTTTTCCAACATCACATCTTTGTACAAATTCCTCTGTGCAGGGTTCAGGCATTCCCATTCCTCCTGAGAGACATCTATAGCCACATCTTTGAACATCACCAAACCCTAAAATGACAAATCACAGATCAGTCTTTAAAATCATAAAAAAAAAAACATTTTTAAAAATGAAAGAGAGGTACTAAAAGAATGAGACAGTATAGTGAGTGTATAGGCTAAGCCTGTGACATAGGTCAAAAAGGAATTTAGTGCAAATGAAGCAGAGTGCCTACATGTTCTTAAATCAATTTCTGCAGATATATTATCTTGCATACTAGGGGGAACTCCTGTTAATCAGTCATTTAGAAATTAAGAAAATAAGTAGAGGTTCCCAATTACATTAAATAGTTGAAAACTTTTTAATCTTTCCAGAATGTCTTTCAAAAATCTCCATCTTAAGGTAAATAACTTGAAGATTTTTTCACTATTATGACTATAACATCATAGGCATTTTTTTTTCCTTTTTGTCGTTTTTTACTGACCGGCAACGGGATCGCAACCCTCAGTGTTGCACCTGCACCGCGCTCAGCCAGTGAGCGGGAACCGGTCTCCACATGGGATCCGAACCCTCGGCGGGAGCGCCGCCACGCTCCCAAGCGGCGCACTCTCCAGTGCGCCACCGGGCCGGCCCCATCATAGGCATTTTTACTTTTCAGCGAATACTTTAGTACACATCTGGTGCAGACTATATTTTCCAAAGATGCACACAGAAGTATATCCCATACCCTACATTATTCTTCAATGTAACCTTGACATGCCCCCTCCCAATTGGTGTGGAGGTCTGTACCTCCTTCTCTTGAACCTGAGAGGACATTTTCGATTTACACAATCCATAGAGTATGGCAGAAGTAACTATATGACTTCCAAGGCTAGATCATAAAAATGTCTGACTTCTACCTTACTTTCTTGGAATGCTCATTCTTGAAATCCAGCCACCATGTTCCTAGGAAGCCTAAGCTTTCTATGGAAGATCTCAAAGGGAAAGGAACCAAGGTCCCCAAAACAATGGCCAGCAACAGCTTACAAGTCATGTGAGGTAACTATCTTGAAGGTGGGTCATCCAGCTACCAGTCAAGCCATGTCAGCTGATACCACATGGAACAGAGGTGACCTGCCTTTACTGAGCCCTGCTCAGATTGCAGATTTGTAAGCAAAGTAATGATTGTTGTCATTTTGATCTACTAAATTGTGAGGTGGCTTGTTATACAGCACAGGAACTGTAACTTTTTTTTTTTATCATTGGCATAACATTAGATCTTATAAAGAAGAGATTTAATCATTCTCTTGAACTTGAATCTCTGGGGTAGACAAAATTTCTAAGGTCTTTTATAAGGTGTATATTCCATTTCCTGCAATTACACCTGAGAGATCTTAACTGTTATCATCCACCACCTCTCCCTGTACATTTACTATGTGCCTACATTGAAGAATACTGATGTAGGATGATCCAGGTTCACATAAACGTGATCTAAGTCTTTTTTTTTTTTTTTTTTTTTTTTTTTTTTTTTTTTTTTTTTTTTTTTTTTTTTTAAAAATATTTTGTCATTATATACTGAATGTTCCACGGACACTTGAAAGAATGCACATTAACTGTTATCAGGATACTGAATTTAATGTATATCAATAAGGTTGATCTAGTAGAGTAGAACATGTGATTTAGTACTTCTATGTCCTTTTAATTTTGTCCACTTGGCCTGACTTGGACTGAGAGAGTGAATTAATGTTTTCTACTACTGGCAAGTGTCTATTTCTTTTTCTATCTGCTCTAAATTTTGCTTTAGGAAAGTTGCTGCTATGATATCTGATAAAGATGTATTAATAACTATTATATCTTCATTGTAAAATTTATACTTTAAAATTACATAATGTCCTTTTTTTGCCATGTTTAATGCTGTGATGTGGCCTGAATTTTATATAGTCTATATTCTTTTAGTTTCTATTTGCCTGGTACAATTTGGCCATCATTTAATTAACCTTTCTGAATCACTGAATCACACAGGTGGCTGATTTACAGAGCAGAGAGGTGGGGGGTTTTGTGTGATTCAATCTGAAGTCTTTTTCTATTAATAGGTGAATTAAAGCCCATATGCACATATTTGCTCTTTGGTTTTAGTTTTATCATATAACTATTTTGTTAATTCTCTCTTGCTCGCTCACTTTCTTCATATGTATCTGTGTATATGTCTCAAGTCTTACACTGGGAGAGACTTCAAAAAGTTCATGGATATATAAAATTGAAAGATAATATGAATCTTTTCATGAACTTTTTGAAGTCCCCTCACATAAGTTATTTTCTGTCTCAATCACTACAAGTTAAGCTCCACAAGAGAAGATCTATGTGTATGTGATTTTTTTCCCCACTGATTTATTCCTAGATACTTAGAAGAGTGCCAGTCACACAGTAGTAATTCAATAAACACTTGTTAAATCATCTGAAACCAAAGTTCTAACAAGATAACACTAATATTTTCCTCAAAAGAATACTATTTATGTTCTCTCCTTATTCCTTACAAAAGATTGAGCATATGGGATATGAGGAATAATTTAGTCAATGAATATATGAACACTGGTTGGAGAGGAGAGGAGTCACAAAGGAAGGCACTAAACTTCTGGTACCATCACTTACTCATTCACTAGTAAGTTACTGCATAATTCTCAGGTAATAATGCCAGGATAAAGAATGCAAATATTCGTTCATATGCTCTATAGAAAAAAAGAACTACTTCAGTCAGGAACAAGAAAATATCAACTTACATGGGCCATGGCTTATTTTAAAATTGAATGTATTAATCCTCTTCTTGCTTCCACTCTAGAAGAAACTCAGTCCAAAGGTGTTGCTGCGTGAGAAAGAGTTAAAAAAAAAAAAGACAGATGATTGTCGCTGAGCTCCATAAATGCTAATTTAGAATGTCATTTTTCTTCCCCTTTCAAGTCTCCTACTCCCAGGCCCCATACATACACGCATAAATGAAGAGGGAATTGGGACAAATCCCAGCTTTACTCAAAACTATGAGGGAACACAGCTATAGCAGGATGAACTCAAAAAAACAGGGACCAGGCTCTTGAGCAGAAGGGATTTAGTTAGGACCAGTGTCCTAACACTATGATTAAATGGACCCAGCCAAGCTGCTCAGAACTGTCCTGAGTAGAAAAAAAAAAAAGAACTGTCCTGAGTAGATTCTCACTGAATGAAGAGGAAAAAGAAAAGGAAATGGGGATTATGAGAAGAAAGATCTGGGAACTAAGAAAACAGATCCAAAAGACAAGAATGTAACAGAAATTTCAAACATAAAGGCTAAAACAACACAGATGGAAGAAAAGAAATAAATAGAACAATTTCCAGAGCAAGATAAATACTTGAGTCTTTAGTTTGAAGTTCTGTAAGAGTTAAAGAAGAACTTCAAAGTTTGTCCTTGAATACAGACAAAAAGACCTAAATATCTTATAATACAGAATTACAAAACAATCTGTATCATGAGCTAATCTGAAAAAAATCAAAACATATATGTACATAACCATACAATATATGTGCCTTTTTCCGAGTCTGTCGTATAACTTCGTATAATGTATGCTATACGAAGTTATTACGAGGAACAGTGGATTTATGTTCAGATGTCTTGTTCCCACGTTATCCTTCCCATTTTGT
This sequence comes from Galeopterus variegatus, assembly GCF_000696425.1. Classification (NCBI taxonomy): domain Eukaryota; kingdom Metazoa; phylum Chordata; class Mammalia; order Dermoptera; family Cynocephalidae; genus Galeopterus; species Galeopterus variegatus. Next base: position 730,306 of record NW_007726758.1, read on the forward strand.
TTCCTACCTCCTGCAGTTTCATAAGTAAATACATATACATTATTTTTCACACTTTTATACAAAAGGTAAGATAATATATATGTTGTTCTGTACTTGATTTTTTCACTTATTAAATTCAAAGGATCTTGCCATATCAGTGGCTTCTTTATTTTTATGTAGATACATGTCATTCCATTTTTTTGTATTTTTCATAGTTTAATTAGACCTATAGACTTGTTTACAGTTTTTTTTTTTGCTATTACAAACAATGGTGCATTGAATATTCCTGTGAATACATGGTTTCATATATTATACAGGAATATTTGTGAGAACATGAGTTAAATTGCTGGGTCAAAATGGAAAATGCATTTGTAATTTTGGTAAATGCTGTCAAATTGCCCTCCAAACCAGTTGGACCATTTTGCTCTCCTTATTGCCTCACCAGCAGGATATTTTGTCAAAACGTTTTATTTTTACCAATCTAACAAGAGCAAAATTGCATGGCAGTAGAGTTTTAATTGACATTACATGAATCGTGAGTTGAGTGTTTTTCTTTTTATAAGGGCCCTTTATATTTCTTTTTAAGTGAACAGTCTGTTCATATCCTTTGACTCTTTTCCTACTGGGCTTTTGTTCCCTAGAAGTTCTCTTTATTAGAGATATAATAAGCTCTTTGCTTGTTTATGACTTGTAAGTACTTTCTCCCAGCCTGTCATTTGTGTTCTGACTTTGCTTACAAGTATTTCTTGCCATGAAAAAGCTTTTTATTTTTATGTAGTCAATTTTATTAATCCTTTTTTTAGTTTCTGGATTTTGAGTCCATTTTTAACCTACTGATCTGAGATGTCACCTTTATCATAGGTTAAATTCCCATTTGTAGATATATGTCTAGACTTTCTATTCTGCTCCCTTGATCTAATTGTAATGTTTTAAGTATTGTGCCTTTCCATTATGTGTTGTTGTATGTAATTATCTGATACAGAGGGGATTCCTCTTCAGAGGGGATTAACAGAATCCAGAGTCAACAACATGTTCTATACAATGTTGCATATACAATTACAAAATTACTAGAAATAAAAAAAGAAGAAAATGTGACCTGTACTCAGGAGAAAATCACTTAATAGAAATATGCCCACAAAAAAAAAAAAGGGGCCGGCCCGTGGCTCACTCGGGAGAGTGCGGTGCTGATGGCACCAAGGTCCCGGGTTCGGATCCCATATAGGGATGGCCGGTTCGCTCACTGGCTGAGCGTGGTGCTGACAACACCAAGTCAAGGGTTAAGATCCCCTTACCGGTCATCTTTAAAAAAAAAAAAAGAAATATGCCCACAAATAATCCAGGTGTTGAAGTTAGCAAAGACTGTAAAAACTATGATAATATATTAAAGAGTCTACAGGAGTAAAGACAGGTATAATAGGTAATAAGATGGAGAATTTCAGAAATTTAGGTACTCTATAAAAGAACCAAACGCAAATCCTCAAACTGAGAAATGAACTACATGAAAGTAAAAATTTGTTGGATGGGATCAATAGCAGATTAAACAGAAGAGAAGAAAGGATCAGTAAGCTTGAGGACAGGTCATTAGGAATTATCCACTGAAGCCCAGAGAAAACAAAAGATTGGGGGTGAAAAAAAAGTGAAAAGAACAATCCAATATACATGTAATTGGAGCTTCAAAAAAGAAACAATAGGACAAAAGAAAAAAATCTAAAGAAACATTGGCCAAAACATTTTCCATATTTGATTTTTAAAAAAGATAGCAACCCATAGATTCAAGAAGCTCAATGAACCCCAAGTAACATAAATACAAAGAAAACTACACCTATGATCATTATAATCAAACTGCTGAATACCAAAGATTAGGGGGAAAAAAATTAAAAGTGGCCAGACAAAAAAGATGTATTACACAGAGGTGAACAATAAGAAAAATCTAAGGTTAGTTTCCATTAATAACAATGGAGGTAAGAAAACAAAACAACATATTCAAAATGCTAAAAGAAAGCTGTCAACCTATAATTCTATATCCAACTAAAATCCATCAAAGTGAAGGTGAAATAGTTCGCTTTTTTTTTTTGGAGATAAAAAAAAGCTGAGAGAATATGTCACCAGAAGACGCGTGCTACAAAAATGTTAAAGGAAGTTCCTCAGCTGGAAAAAAAATTGATGCTAGGTTAAATCTTAAGCTACACAGAGGAATAAAGAATGCTAGAAATGTTAAACATATGTGTAAATTAAAAAGGTATCGTTTTCATTTAATAATTTCTTGAAAAGATAATCAATTGTTTTAAAAAAAAGTATTTGGTTTAAACAAATTTAGATATATAATATATAACAATATAAAAAAAATGGGAAGAGTTACAGACCGGTTCCCGCTCACTGGCTGAGCGAGGCGCGGGAGCAACGCCGAGGGTTGCGATCCCGTTGCTGGTCCCGGTCCGGTACGGGGGCGACACTGAGGGTTGCGATCCGTTGCCGGACACGGAAAAAGACAAAAAAAAAAAAAAATGGGAAGAGGAAATGAAAGTATCCAGTTGTAATGTTTTTGCATTATACATCAAGTGGTATAAAATTATCAGAATAAGTTTTTTAAAAAGCATATTGCAAACCTTAAAACAACCCCTAAAAGAGTAAAACAAAGAGATACAGTAAATAATCCTATAGAGAAAATAAAATGAAATACTAAAAAATCTAAGATTAATCCAAGAGAAGGCAAGAAAATAGAAAAAAAAAGGAAGAAAAAACAGATAACAAGATGATATAATTAGATTAAAGCCTAACTATATCAATAATTACATTAAATTTAAATGGTGAATCTAGACATCAGCAAACTTTTTCTAAAAATGGTCAGATAGCAAATCTTTTATTCTCTGTGAGTCACGTATATTGTCTATCACACATTCCTTATTTACTTACAACCCTTAAGAACTATAAAACCATTCTTAGCTCAAGGGCCATACAAAAACAGCTTGACTTGGCCTGCATGCTGTAGGTCGCCAACCCCTTGCATAAATACACGAAAGCAGAGATTGTCAGAATGGATAAAAAAGCAGATCCAAACTGCATGCTGCTATAAGAGATACACTTAAAATAGTTTAAAACAAAAGAATGGAAAAAAGATATGTCATGTGCCAACCCCTTGCATAAATACACGAAAGCAGAGATTGTCAGAATGGATAAAAAAGCAGATCCAAACTGCATACTGCTATAAGAGATACACTTAAAATAGTTTAAAACAAAAGAATGGAAAAAAGATATGTCATGAAATGCCAGTAAAAAAAAAAAAAGCTAAATTAATATTAATAGAAAGAACAGAGTTCAAGAAAAAGAATATTACCAAGGATAAGGAACATTTCATAACGATAATGACGTGCATCAAGAGGATACAGCAATGCTAAATATGCACACGCCTATTAACAAAGCTTAAAAATACAATTAGCAAAAATTGACAAAACTGTAACAGACAAAAATCCACAAATTTAGTTGGAAGTTTCAACATTCTTCTCTCAGTAATTGATAGACCAAGGTCACCACACACACACACAAATTATTTAGGATAAAGAGTTGATCACCATTACAACCAACTTGACCTAACTGATAAACGCCCACTGAAAAAGCATAGTACCCATTTTTTCAAGTGCACATGGAGTATTCACTAAGATAGTTCACATTAGGTGCCATGAGACAAGTCCTAATACATTTAAAAGGATTGAAATCATAGAGTATTTTCTCTGACCACAACAGAATTAAATTAAAAATGAATTACCAGAAAGATATGTGAAGAAATACCTAAATATTTAGAAGTTAGAGAACACATTTAAATAATCCAAAAGTAAAATAAATCACAAGGGAAATATAAGCTAGAAAAAAAGAGAAAATTAAATCCAAAGTATGCAGAAGAAAGGAAAGAATAAATAATATCAGTAATCAATGAAACAATAAGGGCAAACTAGAGAGAAAAATCAATGAAACCAAAAGGTAATTCTTTGAAAAGATCAATAAAATTAATAAACTGTTAGGTACATTGGTCAAGAAAATACAAATTATCAATGTTGGGAATTTAAAAAGGGGACCATCACTACAGATCTGACAGGCATTAAAAGGATAATAAGGGAATATTATGAACTTTATGCCAATATATCTGACATCTAAGGTGAAATGAACAAATTCCTTGAAATACACAAATTACCTTAACTGATCCAAAAAGAAATAAAAAGCCCTGCCTACCATGAAGAAAATTCCCAACTCAGATGGTGTTCTAGTTTTCTATTTAGTAGCTTAAAACAATATAAATTTACTCCCTTATAGTTCTGTAGGTTAAAAGTCTCAAACGGGTTTTACTAGGCTAAATCAAGGTGTTGGCATGGCTGCATTCCTTTCTAGAGGCTCTAGGGAGAATCCTTTTCCTTCCCTTATCCAGCTTCTGGAGGTCACTCACATTCTTTGGCTTATGGCTACTACCTACCTCCATCTTCAAAGCAAGTAAAAACGTGGCATCTCTCTGACAGAAGTATGCATCTTCCATATTCACATCTCCCTCTGAGGTTGACTCTTGTCTCTCTTGCCCTGTAATTCCTTTGGGCTGACCTGGATAACTCAGGATAACTTCCCCATCTCAAAGTCCTTCACTTAGTCACCTCTTCAAAGTCTCTTTTGCCTTGTAGGGTAACATATTCACAGACTCCAGAGATTAGCATGTGGACATTTTGGGGGGTGGGACTTTATTCTGCCTACTTCAGATGCCTTCATTGGTGAATTGTATTAGATAATTAAGGAAGAAATAATACCTATTCTACAAAAAACCTTTCCAGAAAATAGAGGAGGGTACATTTCCTGATTTATTTTACAAAGCCAGCATTACCCTGACACTAAAAATTAAGGTGAAATAAAGTCATTTCATGCAATGAAAGCTGAAAGAATTTGTCACCAGAAGACCCAAACTACAGGAAATGTTAAGGCAAGATCTTTAGGCTAAGGAGGAATGATACAAGACGAAAACTCAGATCTCAGGAAGGAAGAACAACTGCAAATGATGTATATGTGGATAAACAAAATTTTTTTACAAAAAAATAAAGTAGCTTTCCAAGATTCTTTTTAATTTCCTTTGTTTCTGTGGATTTTCCCCTTTTCACTCTTTATTTTGTGTATTTATGCTTTTTTCCCTATATAAGGCTTACTGATCTATTTTATTGATTTTTATAAAAGAACCAGCTTATTTACTAGTTATAACTTTTTCCTATCTCCAACACATATAATTTCTTATCTTTGTAAATTCCTTTCATATTTCCATTTACTTTTAACTCATACATATTTTTTTTTTTCGTGACCGGCAACGGATCGCAACCCTCAGCGTTGCACCCGCACCGGACCGGGACCGGCAACGGGATTGCAACCCTCAGCGTTGCACCCGCACCTTGCTCAGCCAGTGAGCGGCCGGTCTGTACGTGGGATCCGAACCCTCAGCGGGAGCGCCGCCGCGCTCCCAAGCGGCGCACTGTAGCAGTGCGCCACCGGGCCGGCCCTAACTCATATATTTTTGATAGAAACATTTAAAACTATTTTTCCTTAGGGTCCTGATTTAACTAAATTCCATTTGCTCCAATATAGTGCTATCGATTACTAGAAATTTTTTACTTGTAGATTATGTTTCCTCTTTGGCCCAGGAGTTATTAAGACAGAGTTTATAAACTGTTGATAACAGTAGCTTTATTTTTCCAATTTTGATATTAAATTCTAGTTATATTTCACTGTGTTCAGAGAACATTCATTTCTACTTATTGAACTTTACTGCGGCCTAATATTTTGTCATTATATACTGAATGTTCCACGGACACTTGAAAGAATGCACATTAACTGTTATCAGGATACTGAATTTAATGTATATCAATAAGGTTGATCTAGTAGAGTAGAACATGTGATTTAGTACTTCTATGTCCTTTTAATTTTGTCCACTTGGCCTGACTTGGACTGAGAGAGTGAATTAATGTTTTCTACTACTGGCAAGTGTCTATTTCTTTTTCTATCTGCTCTAAATTTTGCTTTAGGAAAGTTGCTGCTATGATATCTGATAAAGATGTATTAATAACTATTATATCTTCATTGTAAAATTTATACTTTAAAATTACATAATGTCCTTTTTTTGCCATGTTTAATGCTGTGATGTGGCCTGAATTTTATATAGTCTATATTCTTTTAGTTTCTATTTGCCTGGTACAATTTGGCCATCATTTAATTAACCTTTCTGAATCACTGAATCACACAGGTGGCTGATTTACAGAGCAGAGAGGTGGGGGGGTTTGTGTGATTCAATCTGAAGTCTTTTTCTATTAATAGGTGAATTAAAGCCCATATGCACATATTTGCTCTTTGGTTTTAGTTTTATCATATAACTATTTTGTTAATTCTCTCTTGCTCGCTCACTTTCTTCATATGTATCTGTGTATATGTCTCAAGTCTTACACTGGGAGAGACTTCAAAAAGTTCATGGATATATAAAATTGAAAGATAATATGAATCTTTTCATGAACTTTTTGAAGTCCCCTCACATAAGTTATTTTCTGTCTCAATCACTACAAGTTAAGCTCCACAAGAGAAGATCTATGTGTATGTGATTTTTTTCCCCACTGATTTATTCCTAGATACTTAGAAGAGTGCCAGTCACACAGTAGTAATTCAATAAACACTTGTTAAATCATCTGAAACCAAAGTTCTAACAAGATAACACTAATATTTTCCTCAAAAGAATACTATTTATGTTCTCTCCTTATTCCTTACAAAAGATTGAGCATATGGGATATGAGGAATAATTTAGTCAATGAATATATGAACACTGGTTGGAGAGGAGAGGAGTCACAAAGGAAGGCACTAAACTTCTGGTACCATCACTTACTCATTCACTAGTAAGTTACTGCATAATTCTCAGGTAATAATGCCAGGATAAAGAATGCAAATATTCGTTCATATGCTCTATAGAAAAAAAGAACTACTTCAGTCAGGAACAAGAAAATATCAACTTACATGGGCCATGGCTTATTTTAAAATTGAATGTATTAATCCTCTTCTTGCTTCCACTCTAGAAGAAACTCAGTCCAAAGGTGTTGCTGCGTGAGAAAGAGTTAAAAAAAAAAAAGACAGATGATTGTCGCTGAGCTCCATAAATGCTAATTTAGAATGTCATTTTTCTTCCCCTTTCAAGTCTCCTACTCCCAGGCCCCATACATACACGCATAAATGAAGAGGGAATTGGGACAAATCCCAGCTTTACTCAAAACTATGAGGGAACACAGCTATAGCAGGATGAACTCAAAAAAACAGGGACCAGGCTCTTGAGCAGAAGGGATTTAGTTAGGACCAGTGTCCTAACACTATGATTAAATGGACCCAGCCAAGCTGCTCAGAACTGTCCTGAGTAGAAAAAAAAAAAAGAACTGTCCTGAGTAGATTCTCACTGAATGAAGAGGAAAAAGAAAAGGAAATGGGGATTATGAGAAGAAAGATCTGGGAACTAAGAAAACAGATCCAAAAGACAAGAATGTAACAGAAATTTCAAACATAAAGGCTAAAACAACACAGATGGAAGAAAAGAAATAAATAGAACAATTTCCAGAGCAAGATAAATACTTGAGTCTTTAGTTTGAAGTTCTGTAAGAGTTAAAGAAGAACTTCAAAGTTTGTCCTTGAATACAGACAAAAAGACCTAAATATCTTATAATACAGAATTACAAAACAATCTGTATCATGAGCTAATCTGAAAAAAATCAAAACATATATGTACATAACCATACAATATATGTGCCTTTTTCCGAGTCTGTAAGAAGATGATAAATGTGGAGTGGACAGTGTGACTTTGGCTTTGTGTTGTGTGTGGGAATCTTCAGCTGACCCGAGGGTATCCCTAACTGCCTGATTTTGTGAGCCTAAGTATAACGGTTTGTATAAATGTGCTTTTCCCTCATGTAAGAAACTGGGCTTACACAAATAGCCATCCACAATCATGGTCACAGTCACATACAAACTCCACTCACACAAATGGTCACGCCCACAATCACACCGTCACAAAGCACAATCATGCACCCAGCTGCTATCGCAACGAACAACCACACACTTTTTGCCCAAAGATAAACCCTCGTCTCTCGCGCGCGCTCACAACACAACCCACCCCTCCCATACTCAGTGGCCTAAAACTACCAAGAACCGTCTTCCACGGCCCTAATGATCCAGCATTCCTCACCTTCAGCATCCTAAAGAAGCGTTCTGGTCCAAGTTCTGATTCGAATTACAGGACAGGCCACACGCCCAGCCCTGTCTTCCCAGCCCATCCCTGGACGTCCTCACGCGCCTCTGCGGCCAGACCATTCAACCGACGCCCCTACCGGAAGTAGCTCTGGGCAGCAGTGTCCCCTGGGAAATGTAGTCCGGAAGTGGAAAGCGTACGGGAGCTGAACGTGGAAAGTCTTCCGCCAGGCCTCGGGCTGCTCCTGCGCAGTTTCACTCCGGGCTGGAATGATGCCGGAACTTTCCGGGGTTCTTTTCTGGATTCCGGACCTCGGATTCCTCTGGAGACGGATTTCGGAATTGGGACAGTGGCTGCCCCTACCCCCTCTAAGTGGCCGCCTCATCCGGTAGGTTAAGAGAATGTTGTTGGTTGGTGCGGAGGGTTATGGTGGCAGATATGTTTTGTTGTGAGTTCGCACGTGCGCGTATCCGAAGGTGACTCCTATGGAGAGGGAGACGTAGGGGTGTCGTGCGTGAGGAGATTTGTGTGCGAAAATGTTTTGAAGGTGGCTGAGAGAGTGGCTGTGCTATGCTCCCGCGTGGATTCATGCGGCGAGCTCAGCCACTTGTGCAGTGATTGTGAGATGTAATTAGATGTGACAAGCGTGAGAGGCCGTTTGAAACCGTGTGATTGCGCGTATTTGCAGGGAGCGTGGCAGCGAGCATAGCGACCTTGTACCATTTTGTGTGAGACCGTTTGTGCTTGGTTGACCAGTGACTAGCGTAGGGGTTTGACTGTGGCGCTTGTCTGCAAGGTGAGTTCGGCACCAGAGAGAGGATTGGTCGGGAAGAGGAGGGACTGAGATGGATGAATCACAGATCTCTCGGACAGGGCGAGCTCCTCCTGAGCCTTAGATGTGTGCATGGGGGCAGTGTGAAGTGACTTTGTGTGTCTAATTGTGTGTGACAGACCAGATGACTGAGAAGGGTTGGACCCTAGTGCATATTATCTGCCAGAAAGGACAAATCCATGGTAAAGTTTTTTTGTTTGTTTGTTTGTTTGTTTGTTTTTTAAGATGACCGGTAAGGGGATCTTAACCCTTGGCTTGGTGTTGTCAGCACCATGCTCACCCAGTGAGCAAACCGGCCATCCCTATATGGGATCCGAACCCGTGGCCTTGGTGTTATCTGCTCCACACTCTCCCAAGTGAGCCACGGGCTGGCCCCCATGGTAAAGATTTTTAACCTTGCTGGGAGACAGGTAACCCCATCACTAAGTGTGGTCTGAGGAAATATTGCTGCTGTTTGTATGAGGTGGTACCTACCCTAAGCCTCACTTTCCTTACCTCTGAAGGATAATGGTTAAGCTTCCTTTTTTTTTTTTTTTTTTTTTTTTTGGGGAAAATTTTTTTTTTTTTTTTTTTTTTTTTTGTTTTTTTTTTGGTTTTTTTTTGCTTTTTTCTTTTTTTTTTTTTTTTTTTTTAGGAGGAAAAGACTTTATTACTTGCAAGTAAGGAGAACGCTGAAGATCCCTCCTAAAGCAGTGTCTGGTTAAACTTCCAGAAGCATCAGTTTTACTTGAATATTTGGAGGGAAATTTTTTAAAATCTAATTTAAATTTAAAACATGATTTTTAAAATATGAAGCAATAATTTATTGTGATGAAGAATGTGAAATGACCATGAAAGAAGATTTCAAAGAAAACCTTTGTTACAGAGTAACTACCTGGATCTTGAAAAATGAGTTTAACCAGGGGTTGACTCCAGTTGCAGCTGCTGTACCAGATGTGGTTTTGTTGCTTGAGCACATTAACACATCCTCTGGTACCTGGTATGCGGCTGTTGATCTGGCAAAAGCTTTTTTTCTCCATACCTGTTCCATAAGGCCAACCAGAAGCAGTTTGCTTTCAACTGGCAAGTCCAGTAATACACCTTCACTGTGCTTCCTCAGGGGTATATCAGCTCTCCAGCCATATGTCACAATTTAGTTCACAGGGGTCTTGATTGTCTTTCCCTAACACAAGATATCATATTAGTCCATTATATTGATGACAATATGCTGATTAGACTCAGTGGACAAGAAGTAGCGATTACTCTGTACTTATTGGAAGGACATTTGTATGTCAGAAGGTAGGAAATAAATCTGAGAAAAATTCAGGGTTCTTCTACCTTAATGAAATTTCTAGGGATCCAATGGTGTGAAACACGGTGAGATAGTCCTCAGGTGAAGGATAAGTTGTTGCATTTGGCCCCTCCTACAACCAAAGAAGAGGCATAAACACCTGGTGGGCCTCTGAATTTTGGAGGCAGCAGATTTCTCATTTGAGTGTGTTACACTGGCCATTTACCCAGTGACCAAAAAAAGCTGCTGGTTTTGAGTGGGCACAGAACAAGAGAAAGTGGTGTGATAGGTCCAGGCTGCTGCACAAGCTACTCAGACACTTGGGCCATATGATCTAGCACATCAAATGGTGCCCTAAGTGTGAGTGGCAGATAGGAATGCTATTCGGAGCCTTTGGTAGGGCCCAATAGGTAAATCACAGTGCAGGCCCTTAGGATTTGGGAACAAAGTGCTGCCATCCTCTTCAGATAACTACTTTCCTTTTGAGAAATAGTTTTTGGCCTGCTACTGGGCTTTAGTAGAGACTGAGCACTTAACCATGGGCCACAGTATTACTCCATTTTCTGTCACTTCAAACAGAATACCTGAAACTAATTTATAAAGAAAATAAATTTATTTTCTACAGTTTTGGAGGCTGGGAAGTCCAAGGTTGAAGGAGCACATCTGGTGAGGGCCTTCTTCCTGGTGGGAACCCTCTGCAGCAGAGTCCCAAGGCAGCGTAGAACATCACATGGTGAGGGGGCAACAGTACACATTAACATGCTCACTTGCTCTCCTTATAAAGTTATGTCTTGTGATAACCCACTCATCCATTAACCCATTAATCCATGAATGGATTCATTCATTCATAAGGGCATAGCCGTAATGATCCAATCACTTCCCAAAGGTCCTACCTCTCAACACTGCCAATAACATTGGGGATCAAGCTTCCACATAAGCTTTGGAGAGGACAGATAATCAGACCATAGCAGCCACCAAGTTACCATGTGACTTGAGCTGCTCATCATTAACTGAATGTTATCTAACCCACCAAGCTGTTAACTTGGATATGCAAAGCAGCACTCCATCATCGAGTGGAAGATGTATATTACAAGTATGTGATTGGGCCTAAGCAGACCCTGAAGTCACAAGTAAATTACATGAAGAAGTAGCCCAAATGTGTATGGTCCCCCTTCCTACCACACTACCTTCTCTCTCCTAGCCCAAACCTATGGTCTGATCAATTTTCTATGATCAGTTGACAGAGGCAGAGAAAACTCAAGCCTGGTTTACAGATGGTTCTGCACAATAGGCAGACACCACCCTAAAGTGAACAGCTGCAGCACAACATTCCCTTTCAGGGACATCCCAGGACAGGGATGAAGGGAAATCCTTCCAGTGGTCAGAACTTCAAGCAGTGCACCTGACTGTCCATTTTGGTTGGAAGGAGAAATGGCCAGATGTGTGATTATGTACCAGTTCATGCACTGTGTCATGAATTGGTTTGGCTGGATGATCAGGAACTTGGAAGGAGCATGATTTGAAAGTTGGTGACAAGTCTGGGGAAGAGGTATAAACCTCTCTGAATGGGTGAAAAATGTACAGATATTTGTGTCCTATGCAAATGCTTACCAAAGGCTAGCCTCAGAAGACGATTTTAATAATCAGGTAGATAGGATGACCCATTCTGTAGGTACCAGTCAGACTTCTTCCCCAGCCCCCCTTGCATCACCCAGTTGGCTCACGAACAAAGTGGTCTTGATGGCAGTGATGAAGGTTATGCATGGGCTTAGCAACGTGAACTTCCACTTACCAAAGCCAACCTGATTGCAGCCGCTGCTGAGTGCCCAGTCTGCCAGCAGCAGAGAACAGAATTTGAGTCCTCAATATGGCACCATTCCCTGGTTGCAGGTTTGATTACATTGGATGGCTTCCATCACGGAAGGGGCAGCATTCTTTTTCTTACCAGAATAGACACTCTGGATATGGATTTGCCTTCCTTACATAAAATGCTCCTGCCAAAACTACCATCCAAACCCTTCAAGAATGAAGGTTTGGGTCACACCATTGGGTAAAGAAACATGATCAGCTGAGGTGCTTGCTGAGGGCAAAGGGAACATGCAATGAATGGGTAGTGGAAGAAGGTAGTTTATAAATACTAGCTACAGCCATATGACCAGACACAGAAACAAAAACTGTAATTATTTCTTCCTTATTTTCTTATGAAGTGTGTGTATAGCAAAGCTTTATTTTATTCCCTCTTATCTCTTTATCATGTAACATAAGATAAACTGACTTTATATCATAGTATTTAAGTATTGTTAATTTTACATCATAGTTTTTAAATTATGGGATATCAAGGAGAAGGGTAAACATCACCCACACTTTGCATCCTCTTCTGGAGAAGGAGCTAGTGATTTTTTGGTTGTACCCGGGATAGTTGTATCATGTTAAGCAGAAGTATGACCTTGTGACTGTCTTTATTCATATATTAAGTATGGTTTTATGAGATGCTTATGGGTGCCAAGTTGACAAGGGTGGACTTGTGATGGTTAATTTTATGTGTCAACTTGGCTAGGCCATGATGCCCAGATATTTGGACAAACATTATTCTGGATGTGTCTGTGGAGGTGGTTGGTTTTTTTTTTTTTTTAGATGAGATTAACATTTAAATTGGAAGACTGTGAATAAAGCAAATTACCCTTCTTAATGTGGGCGGACCTCATCCAATCAGTTAAAGTCCTTAATGGAACAAAGACTAATCTCCCCTGAGCAAGAAAGAATTGTGTCAGCAGACTGCTTCTGGACTTAACTGCAGCTCTCTCCTAGGTCTTTGGCCTGCTGGCCTGTCCTGCAGTTTTGGGATGTACTAAACCTCCACAATCATGAGCCAGTCCCTTAAACTAAATATTTCTCTTCTCGCTCTCTCTCTACACACACACACACACACACACACAACCTGTTTGTTCTATTTCTCTGGAGAATACAGACTTATAACACTATCCTAAGTATGTTACATTTACAGTTCATTTAACCCTCATAAGAACCCTATGAGGGAGGTATCAGTACCATTCCCAGTAAACTGCGCTCTCTCTCTACACACACACACACACACACACACACACACACACAACCTGTTTGTTCTATTTCTCTGGAGAATACAGACTTATAACACTATCCTAAGTATGTTACATTTATAGTTCATTTAACCCTCATAAGAACCCTATGAGGGAGGTATCAGTACCATTCCCAGTAAACTGATGAGGCAAGTGAGGCACCAGAAACTTAAATAACTTGTGAAATGTCACAGAGTTTCTAAGAGATAGAATCAGAATCTGAACTCTAGAGCCCTCAGTCTTTAACTATTAGTCTCTACCATTTTCCAACTCTACACCTTCTTACCTGTATTCTGTCTGCTTCACTAACCCATTCCTAATGAGTAATCGCTACTTAAAATTTTGGAACCAAAATCATTACGATTATAAATGTTCTATTACATCATTAAATACATGCTTTATTCCCAAACCTTTACTAATTATTATCAGGAATTCTTAAATGAGCATCCTTGTAATACTTTTTTGTTAATTTTTATAATTACTTCCTAAGAGACAAACTGTACTAGAAGTGGGATTGCTGGGGAAGACACTGGCATGCCTTGCAATATACAAGAACTTGTACATAGTACTTAGATGAAACACAGATTGATAAGATATACTTGCTACCTTTATGTTGCTTATAATTCAATAGGGAAATAAAAGTAGGTCAAAGGCAGAACATGACCAACACTTCTGTAAAAGTATAAATGATAATCCATGCGAGTTCATAATAAAGAATTCCAACTATGACGAATGTCCAAATTATCGTGAATTCACAGGAAATCTGGGTGTGAATGAATCTCCCCTAGTTGTGTTTATGCCCTGCAGTTTTGATTTTCCTGATGTTGAGTCTAAAAGGAAATTAATGGGGCAAGGTGATTCTCTCACTGGTTGCAGGGCATTATGACTAACATTTCAGAAGTAAAATAAATCCTGTCAAGAAGGCATATAAAACAAGCAGCATGTTCTAGGTAAGGTTTGAGCCTCTTAGCCCTTCTTTTCTAGTTGTATAAATATCCATGGGCGTACTAGGACTCTAATAGTTTGTTGGAAGTGAATATAAGGGAAATCATCGCATAGTATTTAAAATATGCTGAGCTGTAAATCTGACCTAAAGGCTGTAACAGTGAGCTTTCTGTCACCTACTTTTTGAAAAACTTCCATTTAATAAAACACCTTAAAACATATTCTAAAATCAATAGATGGTTCTTGTAAAAAATTAGGAAGTATGCTTAACAAGCATAGTTAAGTTGTGCTTGCTTCAGCAGCACATATGCAAGTATACTTGAGTTTAAATTTATGTAAGTTTATAAAAGTATACTTGAATGTTAACATTTAAAGGTATACCTCTAGATATTTTTCTTTCTATTGCTGATGTCTGACATTCTATCTGTATGTCATGTAAATACATATATCTGTATGTATATATGTACATTTTGATAAATGACATCATTGTACATATTGTGTAATTACCTGCTTTGGCCACTGTCAGTATATTTTAGATTTTTCTGTATTTTTCTGCTATTCCACAACTTACTTTTTAATGACCATTTAATATCTCATTGTAAGGAAATTCTGGAATTAACTAAATTAGTATGCCCCTGCTAGACTCAGAAAGCTAAACCATTCCAGAGAAATTCCTTCTATATGCTGCCCAGCTGTCATGTCTAGCCAGCCTCCCATTTCCTTCAGGGACACGTGGGTCTAAACCGTGTAGAGTTGTAATGTTTTTATCATTTATAGAACTATCACTTCCAGAGATGACCATCCAGTTCTCCCAGGTGGTAAGGGAGTGGCTGAATCCTGCTCAGAGGGATGTAACTACAAGGAAGTGATGTCAGAGCCTGGTCTTGCCAGTTAAGAATATTTTCCTTCGTTATTTGTAATCTGCCTGCTGGGAATATTTTCCTTCATTGTGAATCCCTGGAAAGCTTTTGAAGAACTGGTCTGGCATTTTTCTAATCGGAAGGAAACAACTTTATTTTTATTGTCGAGGCTTCATTTTCTTGACACCTAAGGGCCTTATCTTCCTCTGGTCCTTCTATTACTCCTGACTGACATCAGCATAGCAGGCTTAAGTCAGATGTGATTTCCTCATTGGAGGAAAGGAGACTGCCCTCAATGGTAGAGAGAATAGTGAGGTAGGGGGCTCCAAGAAGAGGGAGACCATTGCAGGTAAACAAATAAATGCTTATCTAATATGAAGTCAAAACATCATATTTTTTTGATAATAACTTCATATATTGTTTGAGAAGCTTTCTCTTCAGCATCCACTGGCAAGAACTGAGGTCCCTTCAGTTCCCCAAAATACCTCACCATTAACCCCATGTGTCGCTGTGTCCATAGCTCCTTCTATAATTCCCTCTGGTTTCAAAGAGGGAGGAATTAGCCTTAAAGAACTCGTGATTATAAACAAATAAATGCTTATCTAATATGAAGTCAAAACATCATATATTTTTTGGTAATAACTTCATATATTGTTTGAGAAGCTTTCTCTTCAGCAGCCACTGGCAAGAACTGAGGTCCCTGAGTTCCCCAAAATACCTCACCATTAACCCCATGTGTCGCTGTGTCCATAGCTCCTTCTATAATTCCCTCTGGTTTCAAAGAGGGAGGAATTAGCCTTAAAGAACTCGTGATTATAAACAAATAAATGCTTATCTAATATGAAGTCAAAACATCATATATTTTTTGGTAATAACTTCATATATTGTTTGAGAAGCTTTCTCTTCAGCAGCCACTGGCAAGAACTGAGGTCCCTGAGTTCCCCAAAATACCTCACCATTAACCCCATGTGTCGCTGTGTCCATAGCTCCTTCTATAATTCCCTCTGGTTTCAAAGAGGGAGGAATTAGCCTTAAAGAACTTGTGATTCTAAAAGAGATATATACTGAGCATTAAAATTCATAAAACAGAGAAGCCTAAAATAACAATTGCCTGCTAAAAGCATTTCATTATAAATCCCTTTTACCCTTCTTCTATACATAGATTTACCTTTCAAGAATAGAATCAGCTCAATGTTCCTGTTCTGAAACCTACATCTAACACTGGTGAACATTTTTCTGTGTCAACAGATAGTGGTCTACATCATCCATTCTAATGGCAGTATTTTTTAATAGTTGGAGATGTATCTTCAGGGTAAATTCCTAAAAGTGAAATAGCTGGGTCAAAAGATAAACTCGGAGGTAGTTTTTTATGTTGCCAAATCCCCTGCTATGAGGGTTGCACCAGTTTGTATTCCCACCAGCAATATATGAGACTTGCCTAATCTCTTGTCTATTTGTTCCAGTAGCTGCTGTAACAAATTACCACAAGTTTAGTGGCTTAAAACAATAGAAATTTATTGTTTCACATTCTGGAGGCCAGAATTCCAAAATCAAGGTGTCAGCAGGGCCAGACTCCCCCTGGAGACTCTAGGGGAGATTTCATTCTTTGCCTCTTCCTTTGGTGGCCATAGGCAGTCCTTGACTTGTGGCCCCATCACTCCAATTTATACCTCCATGGTCACATTGCTGCCACCTCCTCTTCTGTCTGTCAAATCTCTCTGTGCCTCACTCTTTTAAGGACACTTGACTTTGAATTTAGGGCCCATGCAGACAATCCAGGACAAACTCCTCATCTCATGATACTTAATTTCATCTGTGAAGACCTTTTTTCCAAATAAAGTAACATTCACAGTTTTGGAGATTAGGATGTGGACATATCTTTATTTGCAGGGTCACCATTCAGCCCACTATCCCCTTTTTCACCAACAGAATATGTTGTTATACTTTTTAATTTTTGCCATTCTGACAGGTTAAAAAATTGTCTCCGTTTCATTTTAATTTGCATTTCTCTTTTCACACATTTAAGGGTCATTTTTACATATTTTTTGTGAATTGTCTGTGCATTTCTTTTACCCATTTTTTCCATGAGGTTTTCTAATGGATTGATTTGTTCCTACAAAATGCATATGTTGAAGCCCTAACCCCCCAGTACTTTAGTATTTGCAGTCACTAAATTTGCAGTCACTAAATACAGTAGTATTTAGTGACTGTATTTGCAAATAGGGCCTTTAAAGAGATAATTAAGTTAAAATGTGGCTGTTAGGGTAGGCCCTAATCGAATATAACTGGTATCCTTATAAGAAAAAGGAAATTAGGACATACAGAGAGAGACATACGAGGGATGCATATGCACACAGAAAAGACCATGTAAGGACACAGAGAGAAAGTGACCATCTACAGGCCAAGGAGAAGAGGTCGTAGGAGAAACCAATCCTGCCAACATCTTGATCTTAGACTTTCAGCCTCCAGAACTGTGAGAAAATAAATTTCTGTGAAGCCACACAGTCCATGGTATTTTGGTATGGCAGCCCTGACAAACTAATTTTTAAATGTCATCAAGTCTTTCAATATTTCTGATTTTTCAATATTTTCTTTTATTGTATCTGTTTTCAGAGACATAGATGGAAAGCCCTTTCCTACACTGAGGTTAAAGAGGAATTCACCAATGCTTTCTTCTAGGTCTTATGTCGTTTCACTTTTTACATTTATATCCCTTTTGCATTTGGAGTTTATTCTTGTGTATGATGTGAGGTTTGAATCTTATTTTATTTTTTTCCAAATGGCAAACTGCTTGTCCCAGCTATGTGCTTATATTTTAACTTCTTATTTTGAAATCATTGTAGATTTACATGAAATTATAAGAAATAATACAGAGCGATCCCATGTAACCTTCACCACCCAGTTTCCCCCAAAGGTAACACCTTGTATAATTGTAATACAATATCATGGTATATTGCAATATATAATTTAATATCAGGACATTGACATTGATATAATCCACATAACTTATTCTGTGCATATATGTATATATATAAAACATTATATTTTACCTGTTTTACATGCCCCATTTGTGTATCTGTATATATTTAGTTCTATGCAATTTTATCACATCTGTAGAATAATGTGACCACCACCACCATCATGATTTAAAACATTAGTTCCATCACAGACACATCCCTTGTGCTACCCTCTTATAGCCACAGCCATCTCCCCTCCACTTCCCAATCCCTGTCAGCCTCTAATCTGTTCATCTCTATAGTTTTGTCATTTCAAGAATGTTATATGAATGGAATCATACAGCTTATAACTTTAATTAAGAGATTGGCTTTTTTCCCACTCAGCATAATTCCCTTGAGAGCCATCCAAGTTTTTGTGTGTTTCAATGGTTCAGTCCTTTTTCTTGCTAAGTATTTTTCCAAGGTACAGATGTACCCTAGTTTGTATAACCATTCACCTGTTGAAGACATGTGGCTTGTTTCTGGTTTTTGGTTATTACAAATAAAGCTGCTTCATGTACAGGTGTTTGTGTAAACAAGTTTTCATTTCTCCAGGATAAATAGCCAAGACTGCAATTGCTAGATTGTATGGTAAGGTATGAACTTTTTATTGTAAAAACTTCTCTTATTTCAATTTTGTTTATTCACAGGTATGTGGGTAATGGAATTATTCCATTGTTCATAGGAATGATGTTTGCAGGGTCATTAGTCATAAAAGACATGCACATTAAATCTACAGTGTATTAGTTCACACCCACTAGAACTTAAAAGATTGACAGTAATGTTGCCAATGATGTGGAGCAACTAGAATTCTCATACATTGCAGGTGGGACTGTAAAATGCAACAGTCACGTTCAAAGCTATTTTCAATATCTATTAGAGCTAAACATACTATTTTTGGGTAGTTAACATAAACAGAACTGATTTCATATGTACACCAAAGACTGATACAAGAATGTTCATAGCAGCTTTACTCATAATAGCCCCAAACTGGAAACAAGCTAAACATCAAATCAACAGGGAAATGGATAAATAAATTATGGTATATTCATACAATATAACACAACATGTTAAATTACAGAGTACTAGAGTATAATGTTTTTTATATATATATTTCATATATATACACACACACGCACTCTTGTATATGTAGATATATATAACATAGATATAATGGTCAGCAAAGGAGACCAGACACAAGTGTATATACTGTATGATTCCATTTATACAGAGTTCAAAACCAGATAATACTAATCTATTGTGATAGAAATCAAAATAATGATTAACTTTGAGGTGTATTGATTGGGAAGAGACATGAAGGAGCCTTATGGAATGCTGAAAAGTCTCTATGTCTTTATCTAATGGTGGTCACATGGGTTTATAAAAAAAATCATTGAGTTATGATTTTAAGATTTGTGCTCTATATTATACAAAAGTCTTCTTAAAAACAAAGAAAAAGAAATCCCATGCTCAGAATAAGTGGCAAATATTTGTTTTGAAGCCACATTTCTCTAACTACAAAACCAGTTCTCTTTCAATTCTGATTTTTGCTTCTGAAGCCCAGATTTTATTACACTGAGTGAAACCTGTGCATGGGTAATTCATTTAAACAAACACACATACAAAACTTCCATTGTACTGGTAGATTTAGAAGACTGAAGATACCCTATATTAGTAGAATAGACATTCTTATAATGTTATATATTGGTGCAAATTTAAGCAGGGTAATTGAATAAGATGTATAAGCAGGTTTTAACTATGAAAGCCTCATTCTTAACAAAATATCTGAGGCTATATCCAAAAGATATAACTACATATGTGCACAAAGAGGCATATGCAGTAAAACATTTTATATAATGGGAAAAGGTTTGGAAAAAAACTTGTATATCCAAATAAAACAATGTAGCCATTAAAAAATTATGACTCAAGGCCTGCCCGTGGCTCACTCGGTAGAGTGCGGTGCTGATAACACCAAGGCCACGGGTTTGGATCCTATATAGGGATGGCCGGTTTGCTCACTGGCTGAGCATGGTGCTGACAACACCAAGCCAAGGGTTGAGATCCCCTTACCGGTCATCTTTCAAAAAAAAAAAAATATGACTCAGTTCATAATTTGATGACAAGAAAATTTGTTCACTATACTTTGTTAGGCAAAAAAGGTATATTTCAAACACTATTGTAGTGTGACCCTGTTTTGAATGAAAAAAAAGTCTACATGTATGTGCTTATTCAAAGAAAAACAAGTGATATGAATTGTAATAAAATGTTCAAAGAAGCTATTCCCAGGTGAGCTTTACTTTAAGACTTTTCTGTATTCTCTAAATTTCTGAATTAAGAATCTACTAATTTTATAAGGAGAAAAATCTCTTTGAGAGCAGAAAAGATAATAAAAGATGATATGTGTATGATACACAGAGTGTAGTGTTGAAGTGGTTTGATTTCTGGCTGAAGAGGCACAACTTTCTTCATAGACATTTCAAAGTAGTAACTCAGTATTGCCACCTTAAAGATCCTAAATCTAGAATCCTAAGATTTTATACACAATGGATTTCTCTTATCAGTTGCCTCTCACTTTCCTGGGCTCAGATCTCCTGTTAGTATAACAAAGTTGTAGAAAATAGTTAAGGATATGGAATATTCTCAAGATATACTATCAGTAGAGAAATCACTTTACAAAACAAGTTGAAGGATACAATTATATCAATATAGTGAAGAGAAAAAAGTCTAGAAAGTTAAACAGCTGTCACTATGTAACCACTTCAAAAGTTTATGGTTTAAAACAAAAAACAATTACTCATTATTCTGGGGTGTGACAATTTAGGCTTGGCTTGCCTGAGTGGTTCTGCTGATCTCATTCATGTGATAGCAAGTCAGCTTTTGTGGGGTGGATGGTCCAAAATGGTCTCACTGAGATATCTGCCAGTTGTTGCTGTCAGCTAGACCTCTCTCTCCAAGTGATCTTTTGTCTTCAAGCAAGCTGCTCCTAGCCTTCCGTACATGGTGGTCTCAGGGCAGGAAGGGCAAAAGCTGCAAGACTTCCCAAGGCTTTGTCTGGAAGTTCCACAAAGTCACTTCCATAACATTCTATTGGTCAAAGCACACCACAAGCCCCTACCTAATAGTAACCTAATCAATGATTAGCATTTCAGGAGGACAACAAATACTCCTTTATGTGAAAAACAAAAACAGAACAAAAAAGAAAAGGAAAACAACAACAACAAAACTGACCCTGACCTTAGTTTTCAAATATGCTGTTTCCCTTTCCTCAGGGCTCTTAGAGAACTTCAAGGGAGGGGGAAGGGGAAAGAAGAGGGATAAGAAATCATGAGGCACCATACCTTTCTTGGAGCCCAGACTGACTAAATTGGGAGAAAATTCACCACCACACAAGCTCTCATCATCTACCACATACATACTTGGATGGAAGTAAAAGGGAGATGAGAGTACTACTAAAACTTCGTGATATCCGCTAAAGATAAAAAAAAGAAAGACCAAGAGACTCTTTCCAAGGTCACTGATATCCAGGACTGAAATTTTCTCTAAATTCCCAGCAGTTTCCTGGAGAGACAGTTCTGGAAATGATGTGGTTCTGCAACATTGAATTTGATCTCAGAGTGCCCAAGGGAGATCCTCTGAGGAAGGAATCCTACTCGTATGCTCTTCCCATCTGTCTTCCTAGGACCCTGCCTGAGGGACACTTCAACTCTAAAAGCCTCATTCCAGAAACAAACTTGTGCTTTTCTATTTGCAGTCTTTACCACTCAAATATCTAACTCTCCTTTTGATGAATAACTATTTCTCTACACCTGGGGTCCATATAGCTATAAAGCTGGAGAAAAAAAGGAAGCGGCAGGGAACTCGGGGATACAGATCCCAAGAAATAATCGATTCTAAAACTCTCACCTAGGCGTGCACTCACTCCACGGATGCCCGCTCTATGTTAAACACCAGGCTGAGCACTGGGGCGGGGGTGCCCTAAGGAAGACAACTCAGGCCATGCTCCATTGCAAGGCGACTCTGTTTAACATAGGCGTCGACTGTAGTCTTCACACACACAGACATACTCTCTGGGAGATCTTCGACAGACCCTCAGTTCCAACATTAAAGCCAGAACTGCAGAAATGAGGTTCCACCCGATTTGCAGTCCACATCACTGAATTAAAAGCCTTTTCTGGGCCGCCCGGTGGCGCACTGCTACAGTGCGCCGCTTGGGAAGCGCGGCAGGAGCGCCGCCGAGGGTTCGGATCCCACATACAGACCGGTTCCTGCTCACTGGCTGAGCGAGGGGCGGGCGCAGCGCCGAGGGTTGCGATTCCGCTGCCGGTCCCGGTCCGTACGGGCGCGACACTGAGGGTTGCAGTCCGTTGCCGGACACGAAAAAAGACAAAAAAAAAAAAAGCCTTTTCCATCACACTAGGTCACAGCAGCCCTGTCATACGATGGATGATGTCACACACCGCACATCACAGCCAACCACAGTCACCCAAAAGGTCCCTTATCCGCGCAGGTACACACACACGAGCACAATCACGCACCTGTCAGGGCCTCATCACCGCGCGCGCGCGCGCGCGCGCACACACACACACACACACACACACACACACACACACCCCACCCCACCTCGTCACGGCCACAAGCACTCACACACGTACACGAGTAGGCACGGGTCTGAGCTCCGGGCTCCGCACGCCCTGTCCGCTCCCTGAGAGCTCTGTGCTTCTTCTCTGTAAGCGACTCCCGCACCCAGGCACGGGTCACCACTCGGAGCCAGACCGCTATGAGGGCTTGGAAAGGGAACCAGACATCAAAGTCCGCAAGCGACCCGGGATCCTGTGGGGAATGTAGTCCGAGACCGGAAAATCCCGGATGTCGAGAAGGCGTGCGTAGCCGGTGGCACCAAGGAGAGCGCCGCGAAGACACCTGGGAGGTATAGTCCGCGCGAGAGTACGCAGGCGCAGACTGCTGGCCCGCGACCGACGCTGAGGCTGGTGGGTTCTCCAGACCAGGAGGAGGCGGGTGATGGTGAGACTTGTTGGGAGGGTCGAGGAGGGAGGCGGGAACCTGGACTGGGGAAAGCAAGGAGGGAAAAGGAAACCTGGACCGAGAAGGCCGAGGAGGAAAGCGAAGAGTCTGGGCCCCAGAGAAGGCGAGGAGAAGAGCGATAAATTAGGCAAAGGAAGCAACCGGGAGCGCGGGCCAGGGAGCCCCGAGAAGAGAATCGGGAGCCCGAGGTGGGTGTGAGCTCGGCAAGGGCAGGAATTTTATCTGTTTTTAGTCCCCGCGAGGAAACCCCAGCGCCCGGAGCGCAGCCTGGCATACAACATGCGCTCAGTTTGTGTGGCTTTTTGTGCCTGTCCTTGTGTGTGTTGGGGGGGGATGGAGGGGGCGCATGTTACTCCGTGTGACGTTGAGGAGCCGATTGCCCATGAAAGTGATAGGTGTTTTAATCTAAGTTTTAAATTAGGTGCGAGTCGATTTGTGTTTGGGACTGCGACTTTGGAGAGGCAACAGTGAGAGGATTGTGAGTCAAATTTTATTACTTTGTGCAAAAGTATGTTATGAGCTCTGTGAGATTGTGCATGACATGGAGCCCATGGGATTATGTATTTAGTGGGTGATACAACTGTGAATATGTCTAATTTTTGAAGTATTTTGTGTGCACAATCCGTGATGACTTTATTGTGGCTCATTGTGTGACTGAGATGGAGTGCTTGAGCAACTGGGTGCTGGCTAGTTAGATACGTATTTAGATTCTCTGAATATTGGCCATTTTATATGCCTGTAGAATTTGACTCTGTAGCAATTAGACAAGTAAAATATGTAGGGATTGTTTAAATGGAGAGGAGGAGGTAGAATAATTTTCAGGTCATACGATTTTATATTGGGAAACCCCATATTGACTAATATTGAAATGAGTGGAACACCATTGAGAGCATTCACACAAAAACTTTGTCTCATAACTGCAACTCTCAGATTTCTATTTGGGTGAATTTATTTTTCCTTCTGCTGGATGAATTCCCAGAAGGTTCAATAATTTCCTCAGACACTCTTAGGATAAAAAAATCTGTTGAACATTTAAACACAAGATCAGTCTTATTAAATTTATTTGGCTAAATAAAATGTTCGCTGTAGAAATCAAACTTTTCAAACTAGTTTTAAAAGCAAAAACTTTCTCCATCCTAGTGGAAGCCTGCAGTGTGAAAGGGTATGTAATTGGTTTCTTCTCTAATTCCCCAACCTCGATTTTGTCTTCTCTTCATTCCCTATAGGTAGTCTCCAGCTGGAATGGAATGGGAGCTGGGAAAGAGTACAGAAGTGAGGGACAAGAAGAGGCTAATGTGAGTGGTACCAGTATAACTTAGTGTAAGTCCTCTCTTACCTTCTGAGAGAATCTGCTGCCGGGAACCTCCAAATACACTTCCCTTCTCATTGAAATAGCATTTTCTCCAGCTGCCTCCTCAGTGATTCCTATGGGCATGCAGTGGTCCACCCACTCTTGTGCGTCTTGCCGTTTGTCCAGTCAGTCCTCTTGGATAGGATCCAAGCCAACCCAGGCAGCCTCCTTCGATGGGATTCTCATCTTGCATTCAGGTGAGAGTTAGCAACCCCAGTTACTTTGCCCTCCCCATTCCTGGAAACATGTACATTTTTGCCAAGAATTCTCTCGCTGCTTTGGTTCCTAGTGGCATGAGGGTCTGAAGGGCTCCTTGTTTGTTAGGAGGAACCAAGAAGCACCCACTTTTCTTCTTCCTGGAAAACAATGTTCTAAAAATAATTTACTCTTTTAAAGAGACATTCCCCTCTCCCAGCTCTTGAGGTAGGAGTTAAATTAATGGTAGTAGAACTTTACAGTCAGCAGCTTTACAAGACCCTTTTTTAGAATGAGGGACTTAGAGTTTTGTTCCACTCGCCATCTTTGGGACATCAGGTAAGGCCGAAAGATTTTGAAGTTACCATACTGTTAAAAATGAACAGTATTTCTTTGTAGGTAGTTGTACTGTTAAGGGGGAAAAAAAAAGAACACTGACAACAGCTAGAAAATCCAGAGGGTTCCCGGAAAAAACATTAACAGATCAATAGGTTTTGTATATGTGTGTATCAGAAAACTCTATGGAAAAACATATTTAATTTATAATGGTCATCAAAAATATGAGATACAAAGGAAGCGACTATTAATTGTATGGGGTGTTAAAAAAAAAAAGCATTTTTAAAAATTAAGACCAGTAAAAGGACAGGAAGACACAACACAATAAAATGTCAAAGCTCCCTAACATTTCATGCAGTTCCATTAAAATTTCAGTAAAATTTTTGAACTTTCTTAAGTTCTTAGGAGAAAACAAACAAACCAGAAATTCTGAAAAAGAAAAACAATTGGGGAAGTTAGCACTAGTAGATACTAAAAATAACTGTAATATCCTTTCAATTAGATAAACAGATCAGTGGAACTAAATATAAAGCATAGATCTACTCAGATATATAAAGGATATGATAAAGATGGCAAGTTTGATGAGTGGAGGAAATACAGATTATTGAATAACCTGGTGGTACTAGATTAGATGGCCAAATAATTTTTTAAATTGTATTTTTGCAAGGGAAAAACAAAAAGATAAATGAGAAACTATAGAAAGTTATTTGTAACATACTACAGATAAAGGATTAATTACCTTCCTTTGAAAAAGATCTAATACCAATCCAGAAGATAAAAATAACCTAATAGAAAAATGAAATGAGTTACGAGACTATTCACAGATGAGAAACTAAAGGTTTTTTTTAGACTTATGAAAAGAAGCTTATCTTCACTCATAATAAGAAATCTAAAAACTTAGAACCACAGTTTACACCTATTAAATAGGCAGCCATAAAAAAGTTAGTTTTTATCTGAGTTGACTTTAGCTCAAGTGGTTACTTCCTCAGGTCAGACTTCCTATCATCTAAACCCAGTGCTGGAGTTGAAGACCTGCAGGTGCTTTCTGACCCTATTTTTTTTTTTTTTTTTAAAGATGACCGGTAAGGGGATCTTAACCCTTGACTTGGTGTTGTCAGCACCACGCTCAGCCAGTGAGCAAACCGGCCATCCCTATATGGGATCCGAACCCGTGGCCTTGGTGTTATCAGCACCGCACTCTCCCGAGTGAGCCACAGGCCGGCCCTCTGACCCTATTTTTTAAAGAAAGTTTGTATCAATAGTATTCTTGAGGGTATGAGGTGACAGGTATTCTCATATATTGCTGGTGATAGTATAAATATTACAATCTTAATGTAGAGCAGCTTGGAAGTAGTTAATAACAATAGGCTGATTAGGAGAGAAAAGGTGGTGCTTGAGGGGAGAGGCGCTTGCCCCAAATCCGTCCTGCTGCCCTAAGAACCTGAATCTCTGGCTTTGGGGACAAAACAGGATTTGTCTAGTTCATTGCCTCCTCTATTATGTGGGATGTGCAGAGTGAACAAAGACCAATATGAGGAAAATGGAGGCTATTTTAATTGAGTTGTAAGTCATAAGAGAGCTTTAAAGCATGTGTGGTCTCATGAAGCTTTTTTTTTTTTTTTTTTTTTTTTTTTTTTTTTTTTCTTTTTTTTTTGTCTTGGCTTTGCCTTCTTAGGAACTATCCCTTTCTAAAGAGGAGCTCAAAGGAAAGACTGGTCATCTCTTGCAAATCTCAAAACCATGGCTCAGGTGAGGTGATGGTTCCTCTCTCCTTTTTGAAAGCCTTTTTTAAGAATATCTGGGCATTTGCCTTTCTTGTCCTAAATTCTCCTATCTTCCCTTAAGGAATCTGGTCCCCATTTCTTCCCATATTGGTCAGGTAAGCCTCTAACTTCCACAAATGCTCCTAATTTTAACCGATGTTCACACATTAAGTACATATATCATTCACCATCTCCTTTCTCAGTCTTCTCCCAGAAGCTATGCAGGGACACAAATGCACTTCCTTGAATTAAATGATAATATGTTACTGAATGAACCTGTCTTGTTTAAATAGAAAAGATGTAAGCCTTTCTTTCATCCATAGACCTGAGTTAAGATGGAGGTGAAATTGATAGATTACTGTTAGTAAGAGGCAGGAAGTCTTGTCTTGAGGCTTTGAAGATGAAGATGTGATTAGCAGCTTGTACAGAGAACTGAGAATCCTGCATTTCTCCTATCTGATTCTTCTGTTCTCACCGCTGTTAACAATTCCTAAAAGTCTGTAGGCTTCCAATAACATCTTTCCCAGTATACTAATGGTGTTATAGATTTATCCCTGTTTTTAAATTTCTTCTAATTTTATATTTGGATGCAGAAGTAAGTATAGATGCATAAACCACCATACTGAACTATGAGATGTTCTGCTTTTGGTTTCAAAGACACTACTGTTTCCTGTTGCATTCAGAAAATTCATCTTTATATCTAGACCACCTAAATACTGATGTTCTCCAGGTTCTGTATTGGTTCTCTTCTCTTTACAGTGTCCTGTTCCTATTGACATTCTACCACTATTATTCTAATGATGCTCAAATAATATTGATCATAAACCTCTATCCTGAGAGTCAAAACCATATATCCAGGCTCCAGCTAGATGTCACAACCTGCATGTTCCACAGATATTTCATATACATGTCTGAGATTTACCCCAGCATCTCCTTCTCCCATCCCATTTTTTTTTTTTTTCCAATCTGCTTATGGGCCCAGCCCCTACCCATTTGCTAATACAGATAACGTGAGTTAAATGTCTCTCTTCTATTGCAAAACCATTTAGTGGCAAATCCTATTCTTCATACCACAGTTCCCTCCATCCCCACTGATACCATTTTTATTTAGGTGCCTTCCCATTTAACACCTTCATTTCTTTGCAGGTTCTCCAAGTACTGACCCTAGTGCTTGCTTACATATCTTTGTGTTTCTTGTACTTTTTAAACTTTTTATTGTGGTAAAATACATATAACATAAAATTTACCATTTTAACCATTTTTAAGTGTATAATTCCGTGCTATTAAACACATGCATAATGTTGTGTAACCATTACTGTTTTCAGAACTTTTTTTCATCATCTCAAATGGAAATTCTGTACTAATAACATTAAACAATAACTCCCCATCTTAATGCTTATAGCATCAGACCCATTGCACCTTAGAGGTATGTTTAAAGACAGTCCATTAGGGAAGAGGAACATTAGAGTGCCCATAAACAGTTTAAAGTCAAGAACGATAATCATTACTGATAATACAGTTTTCTAGTTCATGAACATGATGCGCATCTTTTATTTCAATTTTTTATTTTGATTTTCTGTAAATTCTCTAAGTAATGTTGTTTTCAATGTACTAGTCTTGCAAATATTTTTTATATTAATCCTTTAGTATTTCTTTTTTTAATGCTGTTGTAAATGGTATTCATTTTTATTTCAATTTCTCATTGTTTATTGCTAGCATATGAAAATGCAATAGATTTTTGTATATTGACTTGCAACCTTTCTCTTATTCTAAACTAAGAAACTCTCTTGTTCTAGTAATTTTTTTGTAGATTCCTGAGGACTTTCTACATGGACAGTACTGTCATATGTGAAAAATGACTGTTTACCTTCTTGCTTTCCAGTCTGTATTTCTTTTATTTCTGCCTTGCCTTACTATATTGTCTAGAACCTCCAGTACAATGTTGACTGGAAGTTGTAAGAACACACAGTCTTGCCTTTTGCCTGACTTAGGTGAAAAGCATTCAGCCTTTCATTATTAAGTATATTAGCTATAGGGTTTTTTTAAATCAAGTTTAAGAAGTTCTAATTTGCTGACAGTTTTTATCATGAATGGGTGTTGAATTTTGTCAAAAGTTTTCCTGCATCTTTTGGTTTTTCACATTACGTGGCTTTCTCTTTTTTCTATTCCTATGGTAAATTATATTGATTTGATTTTTGAAATGTTAAACAAACTTAGTTGTAGGGTAAACTCCATTTGGTCATGATATACTTTTTTATATATTGCTTGATGAATTTGCTAATACATTGTTAAGGATTCTTTTGTCTGTGGTTCATAAAAGACTTGGTCTATAGTTTTTCTATTTTATATCAGGCTAGTGCTGCCTCATAAAAAAAGTTGGGAAGTATACTCTCCTCTTACTATTTTCAGAAAGAATTTGTATAAAATTTGTATTATTTCTTCCTTAAATGTTTGTTAGAATTCACCAGTGAAGGCATCTGACTCTAGAGATTTCATTTTGTGAAGATGTTTAGCAGTTTCTTTAGTAGAACTAGGGCTATTCAGATTATCAATTTTTTTTTTTTTTTATGAGCCTGGGGATTTTTTTGTTGGAAGATGTTTAATTAGTAGCTTTTGGGATAGAGTTAGGGCTATTCAGATTATCAATTTTTTCATTCAGTGGGCTTTTGTAGTTTCTGTCTATCAGGGAATCTGTTCATTTCATGTATGTTGTATAATGTATTGGCATATTGTTGTTAAAAATGTACTCCTTTTATCTTTTGATGTTTGTACAATCTGTAACAATGCCCCTCTTTCTTTCCTGTTATTGGTAATATGTACCTCTCACTCCCACCCCCCACCCCCACCTAAGTTTATCAATTTCGTTGATCTTTTCAAAGTACCATAACAATGCCCCTCTTTCTTTCCTGTTATTGGTAATATGTACTTCTCACTCCCACCCCCCACCCCCACCTAAGTTTATCAATTTCGTTGATCTTTTCAAAGTACCAGCTTTTGGTTTCATTGATTTCCTCCATTGTTTTTCTGTTTCCCCATTTCTGCTCTTTCTTTCCTTTTTATTACTTTGGGTTTAATTACCTCTTCTTTTCTTAGTCTAGTATAGTATCAAGCTTATATCATTGACTTAAGATGTTTCGTTTTTTCTAATAGAAGCTTTTATTCCCATAAATATCTCTATAAGCACTCTTTAAGTGGCCTCCAACAAATTTTGACATGTTGCATTTTTATTTTCATTCAGCTGAAAATATTTTCTAATTTCCCTCATGATTTTGGTTTTTTGGCCCTTTGGTTATTTAAAAGTGTGTTTAATTTCCAAATATTTGGCTGTATTCCAGTTATCTTTCTGTTACTGATTATTAGTTTAATTCTGTTGCAATCAGAGAACATTTCTATATGATTTCAATCATCTTAAATTATGGAGACTTCTTTTGTAGCACAGAGTATAGTTTAACTTAGTGCATGTTCTCTGTGCCCTAGTAAACAATTCATATTCTGACGTTTGGGAATGTATTCTTTAAATATCATTGAGGGTTAAATTGGTTGATTGTATTGGTAAAGTTTTCTGTATCCTTAGTGATTTTCAGTAAACTTGTTATAGGAATGACTGAGAGAAGAAAGTTGAAATCTTCTGTTATAATTGTGGCTTTGTTTATTTTTCCTTTCAGTTATATCAGTTTTTACTTTATGTAGTTTGTAGCGATATTCATACGTAGTTCAAGTATTGTTATGTCCTCTCACTCATTGACCCCCTCTATTATTATGAAATGCCTCACTTAATCTCTGATAACATTCTTTGTTCAGAAATCTATTTTGGGGCCGGCCCGGTGGTGCACTGGAGAGTGCGCCACTTGGGAGCGTGGCAGCGCTCCCGCCGAGGGTTTGGATCCCATGTGGAGACCGGTTCCCGCTCACTGGCTGAGCATGGTGCAGGGGCAACACCGAGGATTGCGATCCCGTTGCCGGTCCCCGGTACGGGCGCGACACCGAGGGTTGCGATCCCGTTACCGGTCAGTAAAAAAGACAAAAAGGAAAAAAAAAAAAAGAAATCTATTTTGTTTAATATTTTTATAGCTGTTCTAACTTTCTCATTACTGTATGGTGTCTTAGTCCATTAGTACTGCTTATAACAATACTTGAGACTGGGTAATTTATAAAGACCATAAACTTATTTTCTCACAGTCTGGAAGTCCAAGATCAAGGCTCCAACAGGTTTGGTTGTTTGATGAGGGCTGCTTTCTGCTTCCAGCTTGATGCTGCATCTTCCAGAGAGAAGGAATGCTGTGTCCTCACATGGAGGAAGGTGGAAGTACAAGGAAGTCAAACACTGCATGAAGCCTTTTTTATCCTTAATCACATTCATGATGGGAATTATGACCAAATCAGCTCTTGATGGCCCCATTTCTTAATACTATCACATTGACGACACCTGAATTTTGGAAGGGACACATTCAAATCATAGCATATGGCATATCTATTTTCTATCCTTTTTACTTTAACCTATGTTTTATATTTATAATAAGAGTACAGATGGTATACAGTTTGGTCTTTTTTCCTCCAATTTGACGTTCTTTTTAATTACAATTTTTCATCCATTTAATGTAATTATCAACATAGTTGAGTTTAAATATATCTTGCTATTTTTTCCTGTTTCTCCCATTATTTTTTGTTCCTTTTTTCACTTTTCTTCTTTTGGATTGAGAAACTTTCTCTTTTTATGATTCCATTTTTCTTCTATTATTCACTTATAGAAACACATCTTTTTTTTTTTTTTTTTAAGTGGTTGCTCTAGGCCAGGGATTGGCAAACTTACCTATGGGCTAAATCAGGCCTGACACCTTATTTTGTAAATAAAGTTTATTGGGAATACAGCTAGTTGTGAAAGCATATTGGATAGCTTACATTGCTTTCTTTTTGAGTTCACTGATCTTTCCTTCTTTGATGTCTAATCTGTTGTTACTACCATCCATTGTCTTTTTCTCATCATATTTTTCTTCTCTAGAAGTTCTGTTTGATCCTTTTTATATCTTCCATTTCTCTCATCATGTTCATCTTTTCCTCCACATTCTTGAGCTTATGGAGCATATTTCTAATACCTCCTTTAACATCCTTGTTTGCTAAATCTATCACCTCTGTCATTTCTGGATGTTTTTCTTTTGATCTTTTCTTTTTTCCTTCTGAGTCCTATTTTTCTGCTTCTTTGCGTGGTTGGAAATTTTTTACTTGAATGTTAAATTGCTGGATAATGAATTTTGTTATGTTCCTTTAAAGAATTAATTTATTTCAGATCATTTTGATGCTTTTGAGGCTTGCTTTTAAGCTTTTGTTACTGTAGGTCAAGAGCAGCATTTGGTCTAGGGCTAATTTAGTCCCATTACTAAGTTTGGCAACCCCTAGCCCAAGGGCCAGATCCAGTCTTCTGCCTGGTTTCGTTAGGTATTGGAACACAGTTTCACTCATTTACATACTGTCTGTGGCTGCTTTCACACTGCAACTGCAGAGTAGTTGTAATAGGGACCACACGGCCCACAAAGGCTGAGATACTTACTGTCTGGCCTTCTGTAGAAACAGTTTGCCAATCTTTACTCTGCCCAAAACCTGTGTATTATCAGGTCTTTCTACTCTGGCTGGTGGGAGTGCAAACTGTTCCCAAGTGTCTCTCTCTGTCTGTGTCTGTCTCTATCCGTGTGTGTGTGTGTGTGTGTGTGTGTGTGTTTCTCTCTCTCTCTCTTGCTCACATTTCTAGTCATCTTAGACTCCCCAAACTCTAATCTGTTTCTTCAACTCAGGGAGATTGCCAGGCTCTTTATGTTCCCCTTCCCTGTGCTTTGGCCTAGAAAATGTTTCTAGGCAGTAAGCTGGGGGCTTTCTTTGCTTCCCTCTTGCAAGGATCACCATTCTATGCTGTCAGCTGATAAGTTCTTCAAGCATTGTTTAATATATTTTTTACAGTTTTTTAGTTGTTTATGGCAGTAGGGAATTTTTCGTAACAGTTAATTCTTCTGGCATAAAAATGGAAGTCAGGACTATTGACTTGCTTTGTTTTGTTGGGCAGTTAACTTGACTGTACACAAACTTCAGACTCTCCCTTATTTTTGGTGGCAGCTTAAATTCCTACTTTATTTTCTTTGCTTTTGACCTGGCTGCTTGGATTCTGGCCCATGCACGTCTAATTGAGGTGTCAGCCAAAGTCCTTGGGGTCCCTTCAGACTCCGGCTTTCGTCTTTATGGGATTTCCCCACCTCCTTCCAGCTGTTGTTCTCCTGAACTGTCTTTGGCATCTTCAAGCCAATAAGACCATGGGTTTCCACTTGAATTTCACTTCTTACACATGATATCTACTTGGGACCTCCCCTCAGGCTAAAAGTAGTATACCTTGGTAATTATCCCATTGCTCTTCTGTTCTTCCAAGTATAGAACCTTCCCTCCAGTTTCTGTCTGTTTGGGACACTTTGCAGTGTCTTTAGATTTTTATATTTTATCCAGAGTTTATAGTTTGTAATCTGCAGTAACATTAGTCAAATAAGACTACTCTGCCATTTTTGAAGTAGACTCCTAAACCTTCCCCTTATTTTTTAACCAACTTTACTGAGGTATAATTTACATACAATAAAACACTCATTTTAAGTGTACAGTTAATTAACTTCAAAAGTATATATCTCTTTGTAATCGAAACAATCAACATTACAAAATTTCATTATTCTAAAAGTTTCCTTATGCTCCCATATAATCCTTTGCTTCATTGTCACCCCTAGCCATCAGTAATCATGTATCTGCTTCTGCCACTATAAATTAGTTTTGCCTCTTTTAGAATTTCATATAAACAGAACCATAGAATATGTACTTTTGGGGGAGTTGGTTTATTTAACTCAACATAATGTTTTTGAAATTCATTTGTAGTTCTGTATATCAGTACATCCTTTGTATTACTGAGTAGTATTCCAGTGTATGAGGATACCACAATTCGTTAATCTAGTCATCTTTCCATAGACTTTTTTTTTTCTAGTTTTTGACTGTTTTGAATGAAGTGCCTATGAACATTTGTGTAAACATATGAACATTTGTGTAGACTTACATTTTTATTTCTTTTGGATAAATGTCTAGGTGTGAAATCTGTAGGTTGTGTGGAAAATGTATGTTTAATTTTATAGGAAACTGCCATACTATTATGCAAAGCAGGTGTGCCATTTTATATTCCTACTATTAATGTATCAGAGTTCTAGTAGCTCCATATCCTCACTAGCACTTCAGATGGTCATGCTTTAATTTTAGTTACTCTGGCGGGTGTATAATGGTATTTTATCATTGTTTTAATTTTCATTTCTCTGATAGGACTGAGGATGGTGGACAATTTTATTTTGTTTATTTATCATTTATATATCTTCTTTTCTGAGTTTTTCAGATCTTTTGCAAATTTTTAATTGGGTTGGTTGTCTTCTTACTCTTGTATTCTTTATATTTTCTACATAAAGTCTTTTATCAAGTAAAAGTATTATGAATATCTTTTCTTAGTTTATGACTTGATTTTTTATTTTCTTAATGGTATCTTTCAAAGCTGAAGTTTTTCATTTTATGAAATCCAATTTATACATTTTTTTCAATTTTATGATTCATGTTTTAGTGTCCTACCTTGGAAATCTTTGCATAGACCAAATTTGTAAATATTTAATTCTTTGTTTACTGTATAAGTATTATAGTTTTAGATTCGCTGTTTAAGTGTAATACTCATTTTGATTTAATTATTTTGTGTTCGATAAGATATGAGTTGAAGTTCTTTTTTTTTTTTTCCCATGAATATCCATATCCAGTTTTTTCAGAGTCATTTGTGAAAAGACATGTTATCTTACTGGATTATCCTGGAGCTTTTGTTAACAATTGACCATATATGCACAGGTGTATCTCTGTAGTCTGTTTTGTTGATCTGTATATTTATTCCCATGAATATCCATATCCAGTTTTTTCAGAGTCATTTGTGAAAAGACATGTTATCTTACTGGATTATCCTGGAGCTTTTGTTGACAATTGACCATATATGCACAGGTGTATCTCTGTAGTCTGTTTTGTTGATCTGTATATTTATCCTTTCACCAATATCACAGTCTAGGTTAATGTAGATTTATAGTAAATCCTGGAATCAATTAAAGTGACTCATCCAACTTTGTCTTTTTCACTTGTTTTAGATATTCTCAGTGTTTTACATTTTCATGTATACTTCAGAATCAACTTGTCAATCTCTACAAAACCACCTACTTGGATTGTGATTGGGTTTATGAAGACTTTATAGATCGGTTGGAGACAATTGATATGTTAGCAATAAGTCTTCCGTTCTATGGACATAGTATATCTCCCCATTTATTTAGGTCTTTTAAATTTCTCTCAGCAGTATTTTGTAGTTTTCAGTGTACAGGTGTATTAGTCAGGGTTCTCCAGAGAGACAGAATCAATCAGATATATTATAAATTTATGTGAGGGGATTTATTAGGAGAATTAGCTCAGGTGATTGTCCTGAGCTGAAAAGTCCCACAATAGGCTGTTTGCAAACTGGATGCCAGTAGCATGGCTCAGTCCAAGTCCAAAGGCCTCAAAACCAGGGAAGCTAATAGTGTCCTTGGTGTAAGTCCTGTAACCCAAAAGCTGAAGAGTCTCAAGCTCTAATGTCCACAGACAGGAGAGAAAAGTGTATCCCAGCTCCAGCGGCTAGAGAGAGAGCTTTCCCTTTTTCCTACGTTTTTTAATTCTCTCCAGGCCCTCAGCAGATTAGGTGGTTCGTGCCAATATTGATGGCCAGTCGTTACCACCCAGTCCACTCAGGCTCTCATGCTAAACTCTTCTGGAAACACCCTCATGGACATACCTAAAAAGAGCTTTACCAGGTTTCTGGGCATTGCTTAATCTAATCAAGTTGACACCTAGAATTAACCTTCACAACAGGTCTTGTAAATAGTTCTTTGTTAATTTTATTCTTTAATGGAATTTCCAATTGCTTATTGTTAATATATAAAAATAAAAATGATTTTTGTATTTTTACTTTGTGTGCTGTGATCTAGCTAAATTCACTTTTTTGTAGTATTCTTTTTTGAAGAACCCTTAGTACTTTCTACACATGATCATGTAATCTGTAAATACAGCTTGCCCTTTTCTCCTCCAATCTGTATGCCTTTTATTTCTTTCATTCATATGCCCTATCTAGGGTCTTCAATACAGCATCGAATAGAATTGGTAAGATCAGAGATGCTTGTCTTAGTCTAGATCTTATGGGGATAACAGTCTTTCATTATTAAGTATGATGTTAGCTGTCCTTTGTAGTTGTACGTCATCAGGTTGAGGAAATTCTATTCCTAATTTGTTGAGAATTTTTATCATGAGCAAATATTGAATTTTGTCTAATACTTTTTCTTCATCTATTGAGATGATCATAAAGTTTTCTTACTTTATTATGATATTATGATTGATTACATTATTAATTTTCATACCAACCTTGTATTTCAGGGATAAACTCCACTTGATTATGATGTGTTATGCTTTTTATACATCACCTTACTCAATTTTGCTGATATTTTGTTAACTTTTTTCATATTTGTATTCATCATAGATATTGGTCTGTAATTTTCTCTTAATTCTTTTTCAGGTTTTGGTAACAGTAAAATACTCACCTCATTAAATGAGTTGGAAAGCATTACCCAGTTTTCTATTTTCCAAAAAGAGTGAATGTAGTATTTTCATTAATTCTTAAATGTCTGATAGAATTTACCTTGAAGTCTTCTGGGCATGGAAAAATCTTTGTAGGAACTTTTAAAATTGCAAATGAATATATCTAATAGTTTAAGGTTTCAGATTTTCTTGTTCTTTTGGTAACTTTTTTTTTCAAGTGAAAATATATGTTTTTTCAATTACCTTGCCTAATTTATTGCCTTTTATTTGTTCTTAATCTTCCCTTGTTATTCATTTAATATCTGTGGGATCCAACAGTAGTCATTTTTGATATCCTCCTTTATTTCTTAATTCATCTAACTAGAGGCTTTTCAACTTTAATGGCACTTTCAAGGATCTGGCTTTAGGTTTTGTTGACTTTTCCCTATTGTTTATTCATTTTCTGTTTCACTGATTTTTTTCATTTTACTATTTCCTTCTACTTGCTTTGGGTTTAATTTACTCTTTTTTTAAGCCTCTTAAAATAGAAATTCAAATGATTGATTTTAGAGGTTTCTTGTTCTCTAATATAAGCATTTAAATTTACACATTTCTCTTTAAGCCTACTTTAATCACATCTGTAAATTTTGATCTATTTCTATTTAGTTCAAAATACTTTATTTCCTTTTTGATTATTTTTTGACCCAAAATTCATAACTAGAAGGTGTGTTGTTTTATTTCCAAACATTTGGGACTTGTCTAAATATCTTATTTTTAGTGATATCTAATTTAG
Organism: Galeopterus variegatus; assembly: GCF_000696425.1. Taxonomy (NCBI): domain Eukaryota; kingdom Metazoa; phylum Chordata; class Mammalia; order Dermoptera; family Cynocephalidae; genus Galeopterus; species Galeopterus variegatus. The sequence continues at coordinate 767,621 of NW_007726758.1, forward strand.
TTGCATTGTTATCAGAGAACATATTCCATAAGATTTGTTTTTAATCTATTGAGACTCGTTTATGTTTGCTCTTGAAAAGAATATATGTTGTGAAGTCATTGAAAGTGGTTTTTTATAAATGTCAAGTGGGTTTAGATGGTTGATAGTATTCTTTAGATACTCTAAATCTTTACAGATTGTTTCCTCCTTTGGTTTGTTTCTTTCAGTTACTGACAAACATATTAATTTTTATCAACCATGATTTTGAACTTTTAAAAATCTCATTTCAGTTTTGTCAAGTTTTGCTTCATGTATTTTGAAACTCTGTTATTAGGTTGGTGGTTATACATTTGAGATTTAACATTTTCCTGATATCTTTACTCATATATTATTATGAATGTCCTTCTTTGTCTCTAATGGTGATACTCCTCAACTTGAAATCTGTTTTGTCTGATATTACCATAGCTACTTTGGCTTTCCCAGGCTTAGTGTTTATATATATTTTTTTCCATCCTTTTACTTTCAGCCTATGCGTGCTTTGGTATTTAAAATATGTCTCTCATAGACAGAATATATTTGAATTTTGCTTGTTTAGACATTCTAATATCTCTGTCTTCTTATTGGAGTGTTTAGTCCATTTACATTCAATACAATTAAAGGTATATTTGGATTCAGTGTGGCCATTTTGCTGTTTGTTTCCTGACTGCCTAACCCGTTTGTTTTTTCCTTTTAAATAGACTTTATTTTTAGAGCAGTGTTAGGTTCACAGCAAAATTGAGCAAAAAATGCAGAAAGTTCCCATATACTCTCTACATACATGCACAGGCTTCCCCACTATCAACATCCCATCCTAGACTGGTGCATTTTTTACAATCAATTAACCTATATTGACACATTATTACCCAAACTCCATAGTTTACAATAAGGATCACTCTTGATATTGTATATTCTATGGGTTCTGACAAATGTGTAATGACATGTATCCACCATTATAGTATCATACAGAATAGTGTCATGCAGAGTAGTTTCACTGCCCACATCCAGCCTGCTGCCTGTTTTTTTGTATGATTTGTAAGGTGAGAATGGTTTTATGTTTGAAATGTTTGAAAACCTTCAAATGAAAAAAAAATTTTTTCTTCTTTTTTTAAAAGATGACCAGTAAGGGGATCTTAACCCTTGACTTGGTGTTGTCAGCACTACGCTCTCCTAAGTGAGCCAACCAGCCACCCCTATAGAGGGATCCAAACCCATGGCCTTGATGTTATCAGCACCACACTCACCCAAGTGAGCCACGGGCCAGCCCCTGAAATAAGTGAGCCAACCAGCCACCCCTATAGAGGGATCCAAACCCATGGCCTTGATGTTATCAGCACCACACTCACCCAAGTGAGCCACGGGCCAGCCCCTGAAAAATATTTCTAATACAAAAATTTTATGAAATTCAAATTTCAGTGTCCATAAACAAGTTTTATTAAAACATGGTTTTGCTCATTTATTTACATGTTGTCTATGGCTGATTTCATGCTAAAATAGCAGATGATATTCACCAACCACTGCTTGAAACAGTCACATCTTTTAAAGAAGAAAGGAGTAGTTATAATCTTTTATGTATAACTTCTCATCCTCTTCATTCCTTCCTAAAGACCTTAGTTATCATCCTGTGTTTTGACCTTTAGCCTGAAGAATTTCCTTATTAGTATTTCATTGTTGTTGTTTTTGGCAGCTGGCTGGTACAGGGATTATCAACACCATGCCCTCCCAAGTGAGCCCCTGGCCAGCCCCTTACTAGTATTTTTGATGGTGCTATCCTACTAGTGATGAATTCTCTCAGGTTTTATTTGAAAATATCTTTTTGTTGCCTTTATTTGTAATAGATAATTGTGCTGGATATAGAATTTTGGTTTGACATTTTCTTTGGCTTTTAGCAGTTTGATTAGGATTTGGCTAAGTGTGGTTTTCTTTGGTTTTTATCCTTTTGGGATTTATTAAGCTCTTTGAATTTGTAAGTTATTTAGTTTTGCTAAATTTGGATGTGTTAGGCTATTATTTCTGTAAAAATTTTCCATACTCTTTTTCTCTCCCTTTTATCTCCCCTTGTCTTTCTGTTTACAATGTTACTGATTCTTCCTCTTTCTTTTTGTGCTTTGCTATTGAGCCTATCTAGTGAATTTTTCATTTCAGTTATTGTGCTTTCCAACTCTCGAATTTTCATTTGGTGCTTTTTTGTAGTTTACATTTTGAGATTCCATACTAGGTTTTCCATTATGTCTTTGAACACATTTAGAACAGTTGCTTTGAAGGCTTTTTTATTATTATTATTAGCATATTCATTGTTATGCTTTGAAGCCTTTTTTGGCAAAATCCACTAGGAATTCATTTCTTTGACTGTCTTTTGTGAATATAGGTTCTATTCCCCTCACCCCTTTTTGTTTTGTTTGCATATCTAGTAATTTTTGGTGGAAAGCTGGATACCATAAATAATATATTATCTGAATTCTGTTAGGTCTGTTGTGTTTTTCTGAGGATTATTATTTTTGTTTTTGTTTTTCTAGTAGGCAGTTAACTTACTTGGAATAAAACCTCAAACTTTGTCTCCCACCTCAATGTGAAGTGCTATTATATCCTCTCAATTCTTTAAGCTTCTAGCTGCTGCTTTTTACCCTGGATCCCTGAGGGCAGATAGTTTTTCCCTTGTGTTCATGTACTTTAGTTGTCAGTCAAGGAATTGATGAGTGTTTATACTTAGACTTTAGGACTTACTTTCTACAGTTCTCTTGTTTACACGGTTTCATCTCCTACACTTTCTGCTGACACTTCAGTCCAGTGTTCAGTCAGATTTCTTTTGCTTGAGCTGTGAGCAAGTTTTGAATTGCCATCAGTCAAGAAGTCTTAGAATCTCACTAGGTGCATTTCTATGTTTTAACACTCTTTTCTAGCAGTTGTCAGTCAAGGAATTGATGAGTGTTTATACTTAGACTTTAGGACTTACTTTCTACAATTCTCTTGTTTACACGGTTTCATCTCCTACACTTTCTGCTGACACTTCAGTCCAGTGTTCAGTCAGTTTTCTTTTGCTTGAGCTGTGAGCAAGTTTTGAATTGCCATCAGTCAAGAAGTCTTAGAATCTCACTAGGTGCATTTCTATGTTTTAACACTCTTTTCTAGTTTCTTTCTGTCTGCTTTTTGCTAAGCCATCTGTGATCTCTGCAACACATGCATAGTTTAGCTATAAGCCAAGGGTTTTGGCAGAATTTGTACTCAGATATTGAGTGTCATCTTTTCTGTAGTTTTCTCATTTCCAGAATTAAACTAAATTTCCAGCTCATCTGCCAGCCCTAAATTCTGTCTTCTCTTACCTTTGAGGAAGTAAACTGTGGTTTTCTGCCTCAAGATCTGTAGAGTTTCAGGTACCCTGATGCAAAAAACCACAAAATCTGTAATTCTTACCCATTGCAGTTGCTAGCCTTCAGGGATAGGCCCTCCTCCAATTTCTGCCTGCTTTCACTGCTTTCTAGAGCTTTTTCTTCATTTTTTATTATGTTTTGTGTCTAGATTTTATTATATTATCTAAAGGAATGTTTTTCATCAATGCACTTTGTTACTGCTGGATGTTGAAAAACCCACCGTGCATTTTATTTTTATTTATTTATTTTCCATTTGCTTTTTTGGGTTTACTGGGTAAATAGCACTTTCCTTACATAGGCATCTGATCTCAGGTTTTTCATACAGAGAACATTGAGATTTCAGTTTGAAGACACCCTGAAATCCTAAGGCCACCCTCTAATAACTAGCTTGTTTGTATATAGGCAGAATGATTTATCTCTCCATTTTAGATGGCTAGATGTTTGTGGGAGATCTTAGAATTGCTTGCGTCATTATCCACCATGCATTTTAAAACCATTTTCTTCTTATATAACACATTTATCTTGAAGGGGAAAAAATTTACCTCCTTAGTGAAGCCTGAGAAATTGTTCTACCTTTGTGATACACTGTATAATGTACATACTTCTGTGTTGTACCTGTAGCACTTTCTTGCAGGTTTGTGTTACATTCTTCTGGAACTGTAACTTCCCGTGAGCAGGGACAGTGTTTTGTTTCTCTTAGCCCTCCAGTAAAGTAATACAGGTTTTGGGCATAAAGTGACTTCACAGTAAATATTTTTAGAATGTGTTATTAAGAAATTCAGTGGCAGGTATTTCTACCTTGATTTTTCTTTCCCCCACAATGTAAATCACGAAACAGGAAAAATGATAGTCTTTCTTTATAGGTTTTCATATGAATGCCCCAAAGGAGCAGTGTCAGAAGTAGTCCCCAATATTTAGTCAACCTTTTCTGATTACAATTTTAATTTATTATAGGGATCAGTGTCATTCAAAGATGTAACTGTGGACTTTACTCAAGAAGAGTGGCAGCACCTGGATCCTGCTCAGAAGACACTGTACATGGATGTGATGCTGGAAAATTATTACCACCTCATTTCTGTGGGTAAGAAAAATTCTCTTTGAAACTTTCAATAGCATGCATTTTCTCTCAAAGTGCCTAAAGTATGTATAATCTTGAACTTCAGGAAAAAGAGGTGATAAAGTCTTTTTAATGATTATGTGTCTTCACTTGTCTATGGCAAGGTGCTAAGTTTACTGTTACACTAATAAGTATCTTAATTTGCAGTACTGAACATGTACCTTACTCATTAAGCCCAACCAACTTAAGTCAAGTCTTACTTTTTCTTATCAGGGTGTCACATGACCAAACCCGATGTGATCCTCAAGCTGGAACGAGGAGAAGAGCCATGGACATCATTTGCAGGTCATACCTGCTTCGGTGAGTATCTGTATCTCAGGCAGATGAAATCTAGCAGAAAGTAAATTTTAAAGGGGTCAGATGTTGGGTGCTACCTTTGAAATGCTTTAAGAGTGTCTTTTTAAAGGCTCCTAATTTTCGAAATGACCTTAATGCCCATAAAACTTAAAACAAGACTTTTAAATATCACTCTTCCCAAATACATTCTTTCCTAGTTTGCCTGATGTTATCAAAGATATTTGCCATTCTTAACTTACTCAGAATGTACTGTCAGCCTTCTTTCTTTTAGATATTTTTTTTCTTGATTTGTGTCTCTTTTTCTCAGTCCTTATCTTGTCATTATGATAGATTTCTTTTCTTGTAGGCATTCTTAAATCTGTCTTTAAAAAAGAGAAAATTCTTGGTTAATGTTCCTCTCCTTAATTACTTACCATTTTCTTCCTTCACATTTCCTTCTTAATACCTCTGATTTATTTTCTGCACTGTCTAAATCTCATTTCTCACCACAAACTTAGCTGTTAATTTTATAACTTACTTGCCTCAGCCCAGTCTGATAATTCTACAGTCATCATTTTCTTCCATTAAACTTTTGTGGTTTATTTTGTGTGGCTGGTTATCATTTCCTGAAATCAACCCTTGGTTGGGTAAAATAACAACTCATTCTTATTTTGAATCCTTCAGTAATTATTAACAAGTTGTTCTCTTTTCTTCCCCACTGTGGAAATATTGCCTGAACAATGCCTGGCACATAATCACACAGATTTTATTTTTTTTAAATGTATACTGTTTCACTAGATTCTCAAGCTTACTTCTGTAATTTGTCCTCAAGGGATCAGCCTTTAAATTATAATAATTGATCCATTCTCAGAACTTAAGCTCTTTGTTTTATGTAGATGGCTCTGACATCAGCATACTCAGCTCATTTCTCCTACCTTTGCTCTGGTCCCTTAGGAGTACTACAGTCTATCATCTCACCTATTTTTTTTTTTTTTTGGTGGGGGTGGTTGGCTGGTATGAGGATCCATACCCCTCACTTTGGTTTTATAACACTGTACTCTAACCAAATACCAAGTGAGCTAATCAGCCAACCCCCTAACATACTACCTATTTTGTGACAATATGTCAGGAATAAAAATTACTACTTTCCCAGCTCTTAAGTTCTTTCCCATTATCTATTTCTAAATATTTTGTTCTTACCATGACATCAGCTTGAGTCTCCTCTTTCTGTCATCATTTCTTGTGGATCTGTTCACAATTTGTTTTATGTTTATCAGCCTGAAATATATGGACATCCTCTCATATTCTCATTTCTCACTTGCATCATACAGTATAACAACTGTCTTACTCATGTCTTCATTACCCTAATTACAATTTGGCTTATTATACTTTTTGTCCTAATTGATTTAATTTATATTGTTACTTTCCTAACAAGATATGTTATCACTTGTTCTGTATTTTTTATTAGGTATTATATGAAATTAAAATTCCTCTTCTTTCAGGGATTACCACAATAAGCCCTCATCTGGTCTTTTCAACTATCTTTTGCAGAAAACTCTTGCTAATTTCTACTTGATCTAGTCTCCTAAATGTTCTCCATAAATGTAGGGTTTGTCATCATATAGGTATTTTTCATCGTGTTGTGCTCTCCATTCTGTATACTATGTATTTTTTGAGTTAAGTCTGAGTATCTCTTCTCCATGAATTATTCCCTGATTATTCCACATTATTTCTACTTTTTCTAAGTTTCTGTGCTACCTACTGACTATAAAACACACACACACACACACACACACACACACACAAACACTCCCCTCTCTTGGATGTGATCATATAATTTGATGCCTGATTGTATATAGTTTATGCTTGAGGATTCTTTCCTCCAAAGATAAGATTCTATGCAATTCTTCTTTATTGTAGTATATAACATTTAGGTATTCAGTAGTTACTGCAGTAATTATTTGTGAAGCTATGTAGGAGAGAGATTTTTTTCATTCATTCAGAGGAAATGTGCTGGTAAGTTCCTTTTAGATATACCTACTGAGGTTATGTCCCTGTAGAGTCTGACCGAAGTGGTTGTATTCTCCAGACAACATCTGTGTATGATATACAGTGATAGTGTAAACTCAGAAGGGTTCAAAGAAGAAAATCAGTAAAGTATTCCTTTCTTTGAGAAAGGATTACTATGAAGTCTGCACTTTTTATGAAATATTAATGTCAAAGTGTGAGGTTGTTAAAAGATTTGTTTAAATGATCTTTTTAGACCATAATTATATTGAAGTTTTAACGAAATAGAGCGTAAAGTGGTGGGGGAGATATGTGAAGGGTTTTTGAGATCATGAAATGGTAGAATTTCCTTGAAGGTGCTCTAAATATGAGTAGAAATAAGACTGGAAGGCAATCTAATTGATTAAAAGTACATGAGCACAGGTTTGTGATTAGGAATAAGTAAGGTATTTTTAGGGCAATAAATGCTAGACCTAACTGAGGCAAAAATTCCTTGTTATGGGTGTGTGGACAACCTTGAAAACTTGTGTGATTATGAAAAGTGAATCTAGGTGATGTAAAGTTTTGTTTTTAGGAGAAATTCCTTGTATATGTTAGTATTGGGGATAACGGACTCAAGGAAAAAATAGATTTTTGAGCCTAGCTTTAACATTGTTCCATTAGATGTGGATATTGGCAAAATAACTAAAGTCATATATAGCTATAAATTTATAAGAGAAATGAAGGTTAAAGTTAATGAATGATCTAGGACCAGATTGGGCAATCTGGTCTTTGTGGTCCACCATATGAAAAACTGGAGTGAAAGAATGTTACTGCATTGGGAAAAGACTTGAGCCAGTCTTTCCCTCAACCTGAAAAAGTAGGTCAGTGACTGAAAAGATTAGTTATAATTGATGGTCATGAGAGTTTTGTTATTGAATAATTCTAAAAGAATTGATTTAGCAGCAATCTGAATATATCCATTGAATATACTCTGGTCTGTTTTAATGATTGTGTTGGAATTATTTTCCTACTCATCCCTCAAAAACAAAAATTGATTCCCAGCTAAATGGAGAATTAGAGCATAGAATATAGGATTGTTTTTCTAAATACTAGGAAATTAACTGACTAATTAGCCAATAATGGCTACACAGAAAAAAAGAGGTGGTGGAACAACTGGAAGTGTTTTAACAGTAGATATGTGTATATAAAAGTATAGGCAATCTGTGTCCTCCAAAAGTAATCCTTTCTCTAATATTTCCCCTGAACATACATTTCTACTAATTTTTCTTGTCCCTAGCAGTTTAACGCCCTTAATAAGTTCACTCCATTGTCTCTGAATCTCTTCATCCAGCCATCAGTCCCTCTTTCACCATTCTTTGACGTCATGGTTTGTTTCACTTCCTCTATGAAGTTATGGTGCAAGATGCAAAAGGTATTAGTGGTGTATATTGCTTATTTTTTCATCCTTTTCCACACTGAAGCAGAGTTTTTCTTTAGGTTCTAGTTTTTGTTTAGGTTTTTCTTTTTTTTCCAGGCAGGGGGTAATTTGTCCTGGGTCATTTTTGGCCTCATTTAGTAGATCCTAATACAGTTCCAGTTCCTTTTCATAGCAAATGTATGAATATTCACAAATTGTTATTAATTATATTCTTTTCTAGAAGAAAACTGGAAAGCTGAAGACTTTTTAGTGAAATTCAAGGAACACCAAGATAAGTACTGTAGAACAGTAGTATGCATAAACCACAAAAAAATGCTTAAGGAGAAGAGTAATGTATATGAAAAGACATTCACTCTAAGCAAAAACCCTGTTAATTCAAAAAATCTACCTCCTGAATATGACACTCATGGAAAGATTTTGAAAAATGTTTCAGAATTAATCATCAATAATTTAAGTCCTTCAAGAAAAAGACTTAGTGAGTATAATGGATATGGGAAATCACTCCTCAATACTAAGCAACAGACAGCTCATCCAGAAGTCAAATCCCATAATCAAAGTGGCAGGGCTTTCAGTCATAATGAAGTTCTTATGCAGTATCAGAAGGTGGAAACTCCAGGACAGTCATTTGGATATAATGACTGTGAGAAATCATTCCTTAAAAGGGGAGGCTTAATTACACACAATAGAGCTTACAGAGGGGAAAACTCATCTGTATATAATAAAAAGAGAAGAGCAACCAATACTGAAAAAAAACATACATGCACTGAATGTGGGAAATCCTTCTGCAGGAAGTCAGTGTTGATTCTGCATCAGGGAATTCACACAGAGGAAAAACCTTATCAATGTCATCACTGTGGAAATGCATTTAGAAGGAAGTCATATCTTGTTGATCATCAGAGAACTCATACAGGAGAGAAACCCTTTGTTTGTAATGAATGTGGTAAGTCCTTCCGCCTAAAGACAGCCCTCACTGATCATCAGAGAACACATACAGGGGAGAAATCATATGAATGTCCACAGTGTAGGAATGCCTTCAGATTGAAGTCACACCTCATCCGTCATCAGAGAACTCACACAGGAGAGAAACCATATGAATGTAATGACTGTGGGAAGTCTTTCCGCCAGAAGACAACACTCTCTCTACATCAGAGAATTCATACAGGGGAGAAACCCTACATTTGTAAAGAATGTGGAAAGTCCTTTCACCAGAAGGCAAACCTTACCGTACATCAGCGAACTCATACAGGGGAGAAGCCCTATATTTGTAATGAATGTGGGAAATCCTTCTCCCAGAAGACAACACTTGCTCTTCATGAGAAAACTCATAATGAGGAGAAACCGTATATTTGTAATGAATGTGGGAAGTCATTCCGCCAGAAGACAACCCTCGTAGCACATCAGAGAACACATACAGGGGAGAAATCTTATGAATGTCCTCACTGTGGGAAGGCCTTTAGAATGAAGTCATACCTCATTGATCATCACAGAACTCACACAGGAGAGAAACCATATGAATGTAATGAATGTGGGAAATCATTCAGTCAGAAGACAAATCTCAATCTACATCAGAGAATCCATACCGGGGAGAAACCCTATATCTGTAGTGAATGTGGGAAGTCCTTTCGCCAGAAAGCAACCCTCACAGTACATCAGAAAATACATACAGGACAGAAATCCTATGAATGTCCTCAGTGTGGGAAAGCCTTTAGTAGGAAGTCATATCTCATTCATCATCAAAGAACTCATACAGGAGAAAAACCCTATAAATGTAATGAATGTGGCAAGTGCTTTCGCCAGAAGACAAATCTCATTGTACATCAGAGAACTCACACAGGTGAGAAACCCTATATTTGTAATGAGTGCAGTAAGTCCTTCAGTTATAAGAGAAATCTTATTGTCCATCAGAGAACTCACAAGGGAGAAAACATTGAAATGCAATAAATGATGTGATTTCTTTGTGAAGCCTTTACAAGTTATGGTAGACCTTTAGTTTTAAAAAGGAAAGCATGCTTAACATGTTAATGTAGTTTTAACCACAAGTGTAATAATAGTTATTAATTTAAAGTACCATATCACAGAACTATTTACTGTTTACTAGCACATTATATGGGTATGATCATTATTATCGAACTTTATCAGCTATGAAGCTAATTTTTAAAGTTTCAACTGCTCCTAGTGGCTCAAATAGTTTATTTTTTTAAAAATATGAAATACATGCAGAGGCAAGGTAAAAAATTATTGTAAGACAGAGAAAATAGCTATGATCTATATTTCTCATTGCGCTCTGTGTAATAAAAAGTAGTTACCAGTTGCTTCCCTAGAGATTACCATTTCCCTGGCTTATAATGTCATAAAGTAGTTTTGCATGTTTTTAAACATTATATATGTATATATTTTATCATATACCATGAATTCTTTTGTGTCTTGCTTGTTTTAACATTTTTAAGATTTGTACATTATTGCATGTGGCAGTAGTGTAATTCACTTTCATTTGGTATAATATTCCATTTTAAGAATATACTGCTCTTTATCTATCCTATTGATGGATATTTGTATTTTTTATAATTTTGTGTTATAATAAAAACACTGCTATAAATATTTTTGCTTATGTCTTTTGGTATGTGTGTATGTATGAATTTCTGTTGATTTTATACCTAGGAAAATAAATAAAAAAAAAAATAAAATAAAATAATGATGGAAAATTTCCCAAATCTCGAGAGAGATATGAACATCCAGATCAAGAAACTCAGAGACCCTCTAGCAAGTTCAACTCAAAGATATTTTTGCTTATGTCTTTTGGTATGTGTGTATGTATGAATTTCTGTTGATTTTATACCTAGGACTGGAATTACCAGTCCAAGGGTATATATAAGTTTTTTTGCCAAATATCTCAGAGCTTTCTCAACAGTAGAGGATTCATTTTGGAGAGAAACGGCTCTGAATGTAGTCCATGTGAAAAGCTCTTTAGTAGTCATTCAAACTGAAGAATTTTTACAAGAATCTTATAATTTTATTATTGTGAGAAGGCTGCTAGAAACGGATATACAAATGCAGTAAATGTAGAAAGGCATTCAGTTGTTGCTCAACCTTTACACAAAACCAGAGAATGCACATTGGAGGAAATCCTATAGTTGTTATAATTTTAGTGGTACTTTTAGCCACAACTTACATCTTATTCAACATCAAAGAATTCATACAAGAAGCAGATTTTTTTGTTTTGTTTTGTTTTTTATTGATCATATGTATTGATGGGCTCAGAGCTGTCAGCATTTGTGCCCAAGATGGGATGATCAGATCAATACTATCAGCATGCCCAACACCTCAGATTGCAGCTATTCCCCATGTCTCCCACCCGACCTCTCCCTAACCCTCTCCCCCACCCCCACCCCACCAAACTAGGTCTGTTTGCTCCTTCTGCAAGTCCAACACAACAGTGTGGTTTTTCTTTCCTTCCTCCTTTCTCTCTTAGCTCACACTTATGAGTGGGGATATGTGGTATTTTTCCCTCTGTGCCTGGCTTATTTCACTTAACATAATTTTCTCCAAGCTCATCCAGGTTGCTGCAAATGGCAGAATTTCATTTTTTTTTTTTTTTATGGCTCAGTAGTAGTCTGTTGTGTATATATACCAAATTATCCTTATCCAGTTGTTGATCGATGGACATTTAGGTTGGTTGCATATCTTGGTAATTGTAAATAGAGCTGTGATGAACATAGGAGTGCATGTATCCCTTCAACATGAAGATTTCCATTCCTTTGGGTATATACCAGAAATGGGTTTGCTGGATTGTGTGGTAGATCTATCTATAGTTGTTTGAGAAACCTCCATACTGTTTTCCACAGTGTCTATACTAACTTACAGTCCCACCAACAGTGTTAGAAGAGTTCCCCTTTCTCCACATCCTCATCTGCATTTGTTATTCTTGGTCTTTTTGATTATAGCCAGTGTAAGTGAGATAAGATGATATCTCAGTGTGGTTTTAATTTGTATTTCCCTGATGCTGAGTGATGTTGAGCATTTTATCAAGTACCTGTTGGCCATTTGTATGTCTTCTTTTGAGAAACTTACAGTCCCACCAACGGTGTTAGAAGAGTTCCCCTTTCTCCACATCCTCATCTGCATTTGTTATTCTTGGTCTTTTTGATTATAGCCAGTGTAAGTGAGATAAGATGATATCTCAGTGTGGTTTTAATTTGTATTTCCCTGATGCTGAGTGATGTTGAGCATTTTATCAAGTACCTGTTGGCCATTTGTATGTCTTCTTTTGAGAAATGTCTATTCAACTCCCTTGCCCTTTTTTTAATTGGGTTATTTGGTTTTTTCCTGTGTAGGTGTTTGAGTTCCTTGTATATTTTGGGTATTAATCCCTTGTCAGATGTATAGTTTGCAAATATTTTTTCCCTCCCATTCTGTAGGTTGTCTTTTCACTCTGTTGATTGTTTCCTTTCCTGTGCAGAAGCTTTTTAGTTTGATATAATCCCATCTGTTTAGTTTTTCTTTTGTTCCTTGTGCTTTTGGGGTCTTATAAAGTTTGCCCAGTCCTACTTCTTGAAATGTTTCCCTTGTGTTTTCCTTTAGTGGTTGTATAGTTTCAGGTCTTATACTTAAGTCATTAATCCATTTTGAGCTAATTTTGGTAAATGGCAAGAGGTGCAGGTCTAGTTTCATTCTTCTGCTTATGAATGTTCGGTTTTCCCAGCACCATTTATTAAAGAGGCAGTCTTTTCCCTAATGTATGTTCTCATTGCCTTTGTCAAAGATAACTTGGCTGTAAGGATGTGGGTTGATTTCTGAGTCCTCTATTCTATTCCATAGGTCTGAGTGTCTATTTTTATTCTAGTACCATGCTGTTTTGGTTACTATTACTTTGTAGTATAATTTGAAGTCAAGTAGTGTTATGCCTCTGGCTTTATTTTTTTTGCTCAGGATTGCTTTGGCTATTCATGGTCTTTTGTTGTACCATATGAATGTTAGGATTGTTTTTTCTATTTCTGTGAAGAGGTCATTGGTATTTTTATGGAGATTGTGTTTAATTTGTAGATTGCTTTGGGTAGTATGAACATTTTCACAACGTCGATTCTTCCAATCCAAGAGTATGAAATGTTTCCACCTTTTTGTGTCTTTAATTTCTTTCAGTGGTGATTTATACTTCTTGTTATAAAGATCTTTCACCACCTTGGTTAAATTGATTCCTAGATATTTTATTTTTTGGTGACTATTGTAAATGGGTGTAGTTTCTTGATTTCTTTTTTTTTTTTTTTTTTTAAAGATGACCGGTAAGGGGATCTTAACCCTTGACTTGGTGTCAGCACCACGCTCAGCCAGTGAGCAAACCGGCCATCCGTATATGGGATCCGAACCCGTGGCCTTAGTGTTATCAGCACCGCACTCTCCCGAGCGAGCCACAGGCCGGCCCTTCTTGATTTCTTTTTCTGCTAGTTTGTTATTGGGGGACATAAGTGCTACTGATTTCTGGGTGTTGATTTTCTATCCTGCAAATTTATTGAAATTGTTAATCAGCTCTGAGAATTTTGGGGTAGAGTCATTAGGTTTTTCTATATATAGGATCACGTCATCTGCAAACAGGGACAGTTTGACTTCATCTTTTCCAATCTGGATGTCCTTTATTTCTTTCTCTTGCCTGATTGCTCTGGCTAATACTCCCAATACTATGTTAAATAGGAGTGGTGAGAGTGGACATCCTTGTCTTGTTCCTGTTTTTAAAAGAAAAGTATTCAGCTTTTCCTCATTCGGCATGATATTGACAGTGGGTTTGTCATATGTGGCTTTTATTGTGTTTAGGTACTTTCCTTCTATAACTAATTTGCTGAGAGCCTTTATCATGAAGGGTGTTGAATTTTATTGAATGCTTTTTTTGCATCTATTAAGATAATCATGGTTTTTGTCCTTGGTTTTGTTTATATGGTATATTACTTTTATTGACTTGGATTTTGAACCATCCTTGTCTCCTTGGCATGAATCCCACTGGATCATAGTGTATAATTTTTTTGATGTGTTGCTGTATTCTGATTGCTAGTATTTTGTTGAAGATTTTTGTGTCTATTTTTGCATCTATCAGAGATATTGGCCTGTAGTTTTCTTTTTTTGTTGTACCTTTGGTTTTGGTATCAGGGTGATGCTGGCCTCATAGAATGAGTTTGGGTGAATGGCCTCTTTCAATTTTTTTAGAATAGCTGGAAGAGAATTGGTTTTAATTCTTCTTTAAATGTTTCATAGAATTCAGTAATAAAGCCATCCAGTACTGGGGTTTTCTTTGTTGGGAGACTGCTGATTACTGCTTCAATCTTGTTGCTTATAATTTGCTCAGATTTTCTATTTCTTCTTGGTTCAGTCTTGGTAGTTTGTATGTGTCTAGAAATTTATCCATTTCCCCTGGCTTTTCAAATTTGCTGGTGTATAGTTGTTTGTAGTACTCTCTAATGATTCTTTTTATATTTGTGGTATCAATTATAACATCTTTGTCATTTCTGATTTTTGTTACTTGGGTCTTCTCTCTTCTTTTATTTACTTTTTACTTTTTTGTTAACGTAGCCAGTGGTTTGTGTATTTTGTTTATCTTCTCAAAAAAACAACTTTTTGTTTCATTGATTTTGTATCATTTTTGGGGTCTCTATATCATTTAGTTCTGCCCTGATCTTACTTATTTGTTTCCATCTACTAACTTTGGGATTGGGTTGTTCTTATTTTTCTAGTTCTTTGAGGTGTAGCCTTAGATTGTTTATTTGAAATCTTTCTATTCTTTTGATGTAAGCATTCATTGCAATAAACATCCCTCTCAGTGCTGCTTTTTGGCTGTATCCCAAAGGTTTTGATATGAAGTGTCTTTATTTTCATTGGTTTCAAGAAATTTTTTGATTTCCTATTTAATTTCTTCTTGGAACTATATGTCATTCAGGAGCATGTTTTTTAGTTACTAAATATTTGTTTAGTGTCCTGAGGTTTACTTATTATTTTCTAGTTTTAACCTGTTGTGTTCTAAATGGATACTTGAGATGATTTCAATTTTTAAAAATTGGTTGAGACTTGATTTGTGACCTAATATGTGGTCTATCCTGGAGAATGTTCCCTGCTGATGAGAAGAATATATTCTGAAGATGTTGGATGAAATGTTCTGTAGATATCTGCCAGGTCTGGTTGATCTAAAGTGTTTTTCTGTTGATTTGTTGCCTGGATGATCTGTCCCATTCTGAGAGAGGGCAGTGTTCAGGTCCCCTGCTATTATTGTGTCTGGGTCTATCTCTGTTTTTAGGTCTAATAATGTTTGCTTTATATATCTGGTTGCTGCAGTGTTGGGTGCATATATGTTTATGATTGTAACGTCTTCTTGCTGGATAGATCCTGTTTTCTTTAAATAGTGTCCGTCTTTGTCTCTTATGATCTTTGGTAAGAGAAAGGGATGTTGAGAAGAGAAATAGGTGAGTAAAATTTGAGAGTATAGGTGTCACAGTAGATAGTATTATGAAGAATATTTTCTATATAAAATAAGCCTTTTATACCTTAATCTATCTCATAGGAAATGCAGGTCTGTGAAAATCCCAAATAAAAAATCACTAGAGATATTTTGATATTTGATAATTAGAAATCTGCTAAGACAACAAGTGTTCCAGTGTCATTTCTCTGAGAATAGTGATCTCAGGAGCTACTTGAACAGTGTTATTGAAGGTCGTTCTTGGGAAGGATTACTTATAACCAGTGTTTAACTACATACATGAAGTCATTACATGTAATAAAATTTAGTAGAAATTTAAATAAGCATGTTTTTATTAAGAAATTGAGAGCTGTAGGCTATATCTGAATAAACAGTAAGATTGCTTGTGGTTCAAGTACCTGATATTTCTAATGTCTGGCCTATGGAAAGGGACAGCAATTGCCAACTGATAGTAAATGGAAATGTGCTTGTCATCCTGGTGTTGCAAATAATTTCAGAGCAAAAAAAA
The DNA here is from genome assembly GCF_000696425.1 of Galeopterus variegatus. Lineage (NCBI taxonomy): Eukaryota > Metazoa > Chordata > Mammalia > Dermoptera > Cynocephalidae > Galeopterus > Galeopterus variegatus. The sequence goes on from NW_007726758.1 coordinate 783,782, forward strand.
AAATGGGTGATGAAGAGAAGAAATGATAAAAATTTAGACTTGAAAGGGGCATAAGGTAAAACATAATGCCTTATCTGATTGTACAGAACTTCATGAAATTTAGCTTTAACTAATAAATAGTATTTATGCTAAGAGTTTTTTTTAGGGTACAGGCAGGATGAATATATCAGAATAATATAACTAGGACAAGTATGTAAGATTACAGAACTTATATGAAGAACTGTCAGAACCTAGCAATTATTTCATTTGAAAGTAAATTTATTTATAGAAGAATAAATATTGTATGCTAACAATGGTGACTAACCAAACAATTGTACTCATGACCAAGGATGCAAGCCTACCTTGTTTTCCTAGGTGTTGTGTAGTAAATGGGGAGGATGATCTAATTGGATGTTTGTTCCAGTATCAGTCAATCAAATATCTTGGGAACATGTGAGTCACATTCTCATGGACATTTTACTCTCCCTTGTTTCTGCTTTCCCAGACATTTTGCCGGCTGCCACAATATAAAATAAAGTATCTGTGTCATCTTTACATTGGCCCTCCTGCCTCCTGATTTACTGATTATATCATGAAATAGCAATATATATATATATATATATTTTGCAGTAGAACAGCAAAGCCATACGTTCATTTTATTTTTATACATAAAACATATTCATGTTCCCATGTTCTCTGTAGATCTTGAGGTATACTACTGGACAGTTTTTAAAATGGCTAAACTTTAAAAGTACAATTATGAACCCAGAGATGATGAAAGATGTTTTCTTATCTAAGAGAACTCCCAATATAGTTTATAAAAACTAGCCATAAAAGTATTTGTATATTAATCATTGGATATCTCTCCATATTTGTGCTCATAGTTTTAAGTTTTAACATGTTCTTTGCATGAAAAATTTATGAATAGTTTCTTATGAAACTATCAGTGGCTGCAGCATATGATAATTCTACATTTAATTTTTCAAGGAACTGTCATATTATTTTCCACAGTGGTTTCACCATCTTACATTCCCAATGGCAATGAACAAAGGTTCAAATTTCTTCACATTCTCACCATCACTTATTTTTCACTCTAAAAATTTGTTAGTATAGCCATCCTAGTGGCTGTAACGTGGTGTCTTATGATTTTGATTTACATTTGCCTGACAGTTAATAATGTATATCTCCTTCATTCTTGAAGGATATTTTTGCTGGAAATAGGATCTGGGAGTGAGTTCTTTCTTTCAGTGCTTGAAAAATGTATCACTTCTTTCTGGCCTCAGTGGTTTCTCATGAGAAATCTGCTGCTGTTTCAGTGTTTTTCTTCTAAAAGAAAGGTGTTGTTTCTCTCTTGCTACTTTCAAGATTGTTTAGTTTTCAGAAGTTTCACAAAGATGTGTCCAAGTGTTGCATTTTGGGGGGAAAGGAGAGTAACATAGAAGATCTAACATCGGTGCCATTGAAATCATGGAAAGAGAGGAAAAAGAAGAAAAACGGATTCCAGAAGCTGAGTGAACATCAAACAGTGTTAATTCTTCTTGAATCTGTTTATGTGTTTTGCCACATTTGGGAAAAATTCAGCCATTGTTTCTTTGAGTCCTTTCTCTCCTTCCATAATTACAGTGGCATAAATGTTAGACCTGTGTTATAGTCTCACAGGTTCCTAAGTCTCCATTTTTATTTTCCAGTCTATTTTCTTTGTGTTGTTCAAATTGGATAATTTTTTTTTCCCCTTTTTGTCTTTTTTACTGACCGGTAACGGGATCGCAACCCTCGGTGTCGCGCCCGTACCGGGGACCGGCAACGGGATCGCAACCGTCGGTATTGCGCCCGCACCGCGCTCAGCCAGTGAGCGGGAACCGGTCTCCACACGGGATCCGAACCCTCGGCAGGAGCGCTGCCACACTCCCAAGCAGCGCACTCTCCAGTGTGCCACCAGGCCGGCCCCAAATTGGATAATTTTTATTGTCCTACATTACAGTTCACTGATTCTTTCCTCTGTCTCCTACATTTCTGCTCTTTCCCCAACCATTGAGCTTATTTCAGTTATATTTTTTCAATTCTGTACTTTCCATTTGGTTATTTTATATATATCTTTGAATTTCTTTTTTCTTTCTGGACTTATTTCATTTGTTTCAAGCATGTTTGTGATTGTTCAAACTTTTTTTATGATGTCTACTTTATATATTTGTCAGATAATTCTAACATCTCTGTCATCTCCATGATGTTTTGATTGTCTCTTTTCATTCAGTTTGATATTTTCCTGCTGTTATGATTGATTTTCAATTGAAATGTGGACATTTTATCTATTATGTTATAAGATGCTAGACCTTATCTAAACCTTGTTTTGGCTGGCTTTCTCCGATAGCACTCTTGCATGGGGAGGGAGGTGTGCCATTTTGTTGTGCCATGTTGGGGGTAGAAAGCCAGGTTTCTCACCCTTCAGTGACCCGTGGGGTGGGGATAGTTGTGAATGGGAGTTCTGGCTTCATATTAGCCTTCTTTTGATTCCTCCATGGCTAAGAGAGATAGGAGTCCCTTATTAGTGCTCTCCACTTGCCCTCCACATACCCCACGGAAGGGGTTGACCTTGTTAGGCTGGACACTGGTGAAGATCCTGACTCTATACTATGCCTACTCTGACACTGGCCCAGCAGGAAGTTTGAGGAGCACCTCTTTACTGCTGAGTAGGCAAATAGAAACCCCGGTTCCCCACATGACTCCAGGGGCCCTCCTGCCAGCTGGGATGATAGTCCTGGCTCCCTTCACAGTCTTCCTGAAAACACCCTGGCAGGGAGGTTGGGGTATCTTGTTACAGCCTGGCAAGAGTAAAAAACTTGGTTTCCTACTTGAGATTTGCTAGGATGGATGCATGGCACCAGTTTTTTTCTGTGGTTTTTGGCTGGAGTAGAGCAATTATTGTCTAAAAGTTTTGTCTTGCTAGGCTGCCCTTTTCCTAGTCCTTTGTCTACAAAGAGCAGGCTTTTGTGAAAATGTTTTTTGACAGTACTTGGTTCCTTGCTTTTGTTGGTTCCTCGCCACCGGGGACCAACAACACAGGGCGGGAAGGGACCCCGGACC
>NW_007726758.1:788141-789128 GCF_000696425.1 Galeopterus variegatus
AACATGCTTTTTCAGCTCCAAGTCTGTGGTATATGAGACAAAAAGAAAACCCAGGGAACTCACCACCATGTTGTTTCTTGGATTTGTATCAAATTTTTTTTTAACAGCTGCTCCATTGTGTGAATAAACAATAATTTATCTTATATTTGAGTGTTTGGATTGTTAACATTTTGCTATTACACATAATGCTACAGTAAATAATTTTGTATAAATGTATTTTTATATTTTTGGAGGCACAAAGCGTTCTCAAAAAGTTCATGGAAATATTCCCTTTTTCCACAAACTTTTTGAAGTACCCTCATATATTTTTAAGGTAAGTGCATAGAAGTGGGATTGCTGAGTCAAAAGGTAAACAAACACGTATGTAGTTCTGTTACCTAACATCCAACGAAAGTTATACAATTTTGCATTGCCACCAGCAATGTATGACATGCTTGTTTCCCTGCAGCACCACCAATAGCGTGTATTGTCACTAATTTTTGTCAACCTGGTGGGTGCAAAATGGTTTCTCAGTATAGTTTTTTACACGTCACTTAATCTTAATTGTTTATTACTGTGGTGTGGGTGCATCAATTTTGAAATTACTGTCCGTGTGTGGTAGGATTGAGCAAGTGAGTAAATATATTGATAAAGTCAGGAGCAAGATTTTTCAGATTAAATAAGGGAAATACAAATGAGAAAAAGTAAGAAACATTAGGTAGGATTAGAATCAGATACATCAGGATAATGTTATTATTTTAAAATGGAAATATAATAAAATGTGTGTGTGCGTGTCTGTATTTCCTAACTCTGTTTACTATAAAGACCTACCAGCAATGACACAAGGGTAGCAGTGAGCCACCAGCACCCAGACCTTGCTTTCTAATAACATTTCTACTCAGAAGAACTAAGGCTCCTTGAAGAAATGGCTAATTTCAGGGCTAAGAAACAGTACAAGATTAAATTGGAATATCATGTAGGTCTAGAAATTAAGGACAGACTCAAAAA
>NW_007726758.1:789918-793978 GCF_000696425.1 Galeopterus variegatus
TGGTAAAGGGCCACAAAAAAATGTTTACATTGTGTGATGATAAAATTGAAAATAAAAAAAATTACCCTTTTGTAAACATTGTGGTAAAAATTGGTTCAGGCAACAATCATCAATGGATAGTGAAACTAGGGGGTGACAGTTTGAGAAAGAGGATATTTACATAGTCTCAAAGTATTAACCTCACAAGTTGTTTGTTACAAAAGGAAAATAATTTACAGTTGAAGAACCTAACAGACAACAACTGAAAAGTGATCAAAAACATCATCACCAGCAATAGACAAACCAACATCATGTACCTCCTAATATAACGCACTGAGACAACATATCATTTCTGTAATGATATTTCTGCTGAAAATGTATAACTTGTATCTAAATAAGGAAACAGACAAATCTGAATTGAAGTTATTGAGAACAAGCATTCTAATTAGATACATATCAAATACAGAGAAAGTAAATACTCTGTAGTCCTGAATTTTTATTGGAAGTATCACTGTGAAGAGTCCAGCAGCAATTTTATCACTAGCATACAGGTTGTGGTATTTATAGACCATTTCCTGCTAAAAGAAACCAGGATTTCCTGGGAGAAATGGCTAATTCTAAGCCTGGGGCAGAAAATGTATAAGATGAGCCTACAATATTTTCTCATACCAGATAACAATGAAGCTATTAAAAAATCAGTGGGTTGATGACAAAGGACTTGGGAGCCAACTTGAAAAGGCTTCCAATGACCCATGAACAGGACAAATCAAGCTTAAATATAGTAAATAATTGAAACACATCAAATACATTTTAATTCATGTGTTTATAGTGAATTAAAGAATTAGTGACTAGCAGAATAATATGGAACAGAGTCATTATCTTAAAAACTGGTATCTAAAAGGAAAAACATGTATCTTACTTTTCCTATATGAAAAATACAAGTGTTATCCAAGCCACATAGATGGAAGGCTTCTCTTTATAAAATTATTCTAACTAATAAGTGAAAAGTATAATAAAAATAGGATATCACTATCAAAATCCCAGCAGGCTTTGGTAGAAATTGACAAGGTTTTTCATAAATTCAGATGAAATGCAAAGGACCTAGAATAGCCAGAGCAATTTAAAAAGGACAAGTTGGAGAACTAATTTCAACACTTAAAATAAATGGGAGAGAGTGGTGTTAGAATAAAAGAAGACAAATAGATGGAAGAAACAGAAGACAGAATCCTGAAATGGGTCCCCATATATATGGGAAACAGATGTTTGAAAAAGATGCAAAGGCATTTCAGTGAAGAAAGTATAATCTTTTCAACAACTGGTGCTGGAACAACTGGGTATCTGTATGCCAAAAAAAAAAAAAAAAAGAACATTGAAACATCTTGCACCAGATACAAAAATTAAATCAAAATTGATCAAAGATAGAAATGTTAGGAGAAAATCTTTCTAACCTGAGATAGGCAAATATTTTTCTGATATGGCACCAAGAGCATAATCCATAAAATATTTTTAAAATGATAAATTGGACTTCACCAAAATTAAAACCTTCTACTCTTTAAAAGACACTGTTAAGGGCCGAGCCCGTGGCGCACTCGGGAGAGTGCGGCGAGGGGAGCACAGCAGCGCTCCCGCCACGGGTTCGGATCCTATATAGGGATGACCAGTGCACTCACAGCGCTCACTGGCTGAGCGCGGTGCAGCCGGTCTCAAAAAGGACAAAAATAAAATAAAAGACACTGTTAATATAAAGAAAAGACAAACCACAGACTGAAAGACAATATTTGCAAATCATATAATTGATATAAGACATATCCAGAATATTTTTAAAATTCTCGAAACTCAATAAGAAAACAGTCCAATTTTATTTTATTATTATTATTATTTTCAAAAGATGACCAGCAAGGGGATCTTAACCCTTGACTTGGCGTTGTCAGCACCACACTCTCCCAAGTGAGCTAATCCGCCATCCCTATATAGGGATCTGAACCCGTGGCCTTGGCGTTATCAGCATCACACTCCCAAGTGAGCCACGGACCAGCCCTAGAAAACAACCCAATTTTAAAAAGTTGAAAAATGTGATGAGACACTTCACCTGGGAAGACATATGAATGGCTAATAAGCACGTGAAAAAGCTCAACATCATCAGTTGTTAGGGAAATGCAAATTTAAACTACAAAAAAAATACCACCATAGGCTTATTAGGATTGCTGAAGTGTGAAAGAGTGACTATAGCAAATACTAGGAATTAGAATTATCGTGTACTACTGCTGGGAATTCAAATGGGTCACCAGTTTGGAAAGGTTTGTCAATTTCTTAAAGCGTTAAACATAAACCTATACCATATGATCCAAACATTTCAAACCTAGGTAATTACCCAAGGGAAATAAAAGCATAAGAAAGACTCACATATGAGTGCTCATAGCAGCTTCATATTAATAGAAAAAAAAATATTGTTCAAAAAGTGAATGGATAAATAATTTGTCATATATCCATATAACACAATACACAGCAATAAGGTAAAATGAATTGTTGATTCATGCAACAAATTGGAAAACTCAAAAAAAATCATGCTGAGTGAAAGAAGCCAGACAAATTAGATTTCATTTGTATAAAATGTTATGTGTATTTGCCACTCATCTATAGTTGCAATCAGCAGATCATTGGTTTCCTAAAGACCAGAGGCAGAGCAGGGGGAAGAATTTAAAAAGTGGTATGAGGAAACTTTTAGGGGTGATGGACACACTTATTATCTTAATTGTAGTGATGGTTTCATGTGTACACATGTCAAAATTGTCAAATTGTATATGTTAAACATATGCACTTTGAATATCAATTTTTATTTATTTTTATTTTTATTTTTTTTCCTTTTTGTCTTTTTTCATGACCGGTAACAGGATCGCAACCCTCGGTGTCACGCCCGCACCGCGCTCAACCATTGAGCAGACAGGTCTCTATATGGGATCCGAACCCTCGGCGGGAGCACTGCCACACTCCCAAGCGCCGCACTCTACCGAGTGCGCCACTGGGCTGGCCCCTGAATATCAATTTTTAGAAAAAGGTGGATATAGCCTTTCAGATGTGGGTCCAAATAAGAAATCAATTGACCATATTGATGTGCATCAATTTTTGTACTAGCTGTCCTTTTCCATTGTTTTATATATCTATCCTTATGCCAGTACCACATGGTTTTGTTTTTAGTTTTGTTTTTTGGTGGCTGGCCAGTAAGGGGGTCTGAACCATTGACTTTGGTGTTACAACACCATGCTGTAACCAACTAAGCTAACCAGCCAGCCCCCACCACACTGTTTTGATTACTGTAGCATAAATCTTAACATCAGGTAGCGTAAGCCCTCCAACTTCATTCTTTTTCAGAATTGTTTTGGCTGTTCTAGTTCATGCGCCATTCTATATAATTTTAGAATCAGCTTGTCTATATTTATACAAAAGTTCCAGCAGGGATTTTTATTGAAATTACTATAGATTAGTTTGGGCAGACCTGGCATCTTAATTAAATTAAAGCTTCCGATTTGAACAGGATGTGTCTCTGTTTAGGTCTTCTTATTTCATTAAGTTTTATAATTTTTGGCACACATATCCTGCACATTTCTTTCTTTGGACTTATAACCTAAGTATTTCATTTTGGAGTGAGCTATTGTAAATGGTATTCCTTTTAGATTTTGTGTTTCCTTCTTGCTTTGGATTTGTTCTTCTCTGGTTTCTTAAGGTGAAAGCTTTTTAAAATTATTATTCTAACATTTCCTGGTACATATTTATGGGGTACAGTGTGTGGCTTCACTAGATAGCACAGTTCTGTACCTATTAGTCCACCGCTTATTTTTCCCCCTGCAGCCCCTCGCCTCCTGGCTTCTGGTAACCATTATTCTACTCTCTACTTCTATGAGAACCACTTTTTTTTTTAAGATTCCAGATATGAGTTATATCATGCAGTATCTGTCTTTGTGCCTGACTTACTTCACTTAACATAGTGATTTCCAGTTCCATCCATGCTGCTGCAAATGATTAGGATATCATGTTTTTATGAATAATGAATAGTATTCCATTATATATATACCACAGGGTTTTT
>NW_007726758.1:794550-804165 GCF_000696425.1 Galeopterus variegatus
GCATTTAGGTTGATTCCATCTCTTGGCTATTGTGAATAGTGTTGCAATGAACATGGGAGTGTCTTTTTGACATATCGATTTCATTTCCTTTGGGTATATACCCAGTAGTGGAATAGCTGGGTAATAAAGTAGATCTATTTTTAGTTCTCTGAGGAACCTCCATACTGTTTTCCACAATGGCAGTAGCAGTGTACATTCCCATTAACAATGTAGGAGAGTTCCCTTTTCTCTGCATCCTTGCCGCATTTGTTATTTTCTGTCTGGTTGATAATAGACATTCTAACTAAAGTGATATGATAATTCATTGTGGTTTTAATTTGCATTTCCCTGATGAGTAGAGATGTTGAGCATTTTTTCATGTGCCTGTTGGCCATTTGTATATCTTCTTTTGAGAAATTTCTGTTCAGGTAGTCCCATTTTTTAATTGGATCACATGTCTTTTTGCTGTTGAGTTGTTTGAGTTCCTTATACATTCTGCATATTAGCCTTAGTGTCCTTTGCTGTGCAGAACCTTTTTAGTTTGATGTAGTCCCATTTGTCTATTTTTGCTTTAGTTTCCTGTACCTTTGTAGTCTTGCTCAAAAAACACTGTCCACTCTCATTTCGTGTACCATTTCCCTTGTGTTTTCTTCTGGGAGTTTCATAGTTTGGGTCTGAAATTTACGTCTTTTATGCATTTTGAGTCAATTTCTGTGTATAGTGAGAGATAGGAGTCTAGTTTCAATCTTCTGCATTTTTATCCATTCATCAGAATGAAAATCAACCATTTTCATTTATTGAAGAGGCTATCTTTTCCCCACTTTATATACTTGGCATTTTTATCAAAAATCAGTTGGCTGTAAGCATGTGGGTTTATTGCTGGGCTCTCTATTCTGTTCCATTGATCTATTTGTCTATTTTTATGCCAGTACCATGCTGTTTTGGTTGCTATGCTTTATAGTATATTTTGAAATCAAGACATGTGATGCCTCCAACTTTGTTCTTTTTGTTCAAGATTTCTTTAACTATGTGGGGTCTTTTGTGGTTCCATACAAATTTTAAGATCATTTTTTCTATTTCTGTGAAGAATGTCATTTGTATTTTGATAGGATTTGCATTGAATGTGTACCTTATTTGGGGTAATATGAACATTTTGATGATATTATTTCTTCCAACCCAAGAACATGGGATATATTTCCATTTATTTGTGTCCTCTTCAGTTATTTCACCAATCTTTTATAGTTTTCACCACAGAGGTCTTTAACCTCCTTGGTTAAATTTGCTCCAAGGTATTTCATTTTGGGGGGTAGCCATTCTGAATGGATTACTTTCTTGATTTTTTTCTTCGGCTATTTCATTATTGGTGTATAGTAAGGATATTGATATTTTTGTGTTGATTTTGTATCCTGCCACTATACTGAATTCAGTTCTAGTAATTTTTTGGTGGTGTCTTTAGGGTTTTATGTGTTACTATTATGTTATCTGAAAATAAGGTTAGTTTGACTTTCTCTTTTCCAATTCGGGTGCCCTTTATTGCTTCCTCTTGCCTTATTACATGGGCTAGAACCTCCAGTAGTATTTTGAATAAGATTGGGGAAAGTGGGCCGGCCCCGTGGCACACTCAGGAGAGTGCAGCGCTGGGAGCGCAGCGCCGCTCCCGCCGCGGGTTCGGATCCTATATAGGAATGGCCGGTGCACTCACTGGCTGAGCACCGGTCACGAAAAAGACAAAAAAAAAAAAAAAGATTGTGGAAAATAAGCATCCTCACCTTATTCCAGATCTTAGAGAAAGAGCCTCCAATTTTTGTCCATTTGCTGTGATACTGAGTTTGTTGTATCTGGCCTTTATTGTGTTGAGGTACATTCCTTCTATACCTAATTTGTTGAGTGTTTTTATAATGAAGGGTGTTCAATTTTACCAAATGCGTTTTCTGCATCATTGAAATGATCATATGGTTTTTATCCTTCATTCTGTTGATGTGATGTATCATGTTTATTGATTTGCATATGTTAAACCATCCTTGCATCCTGCAGATGAATCCCACTTGATCATGATGAATGATCTTTTCAATGTGTTGCTGGATTCTGTTTGCTAGTATTTTGTTGAGGATCTTCATGTCTGTGTTCATTAGGGATATTTGTCTGTAGTTTTATTTGTTGTATCTTTTTCCGGTTTGGGTATGAGATTAATGTTGGCCTTGTAGAATGAGTTTGGAAATATTCCCTCCTCTTCAGTTTTTTGGAAGAGTTTGAGAAGAATTGATATTAGTTCTTATTTAAATGTTCAGTAGAATTTGGCATTGAAGCCATCTGGTCCTGGGGTTTTGTTTGGAGACTTTTCATTACTGCTTCAATCTCATTACTCATTGGTCTGTTTAGGTTTTCTAGTTCATTCCATCCAGAGGATGTTGCTAGATCCTAACTGCAATTGGCACACTCTCTGGCCTTGGCCTAGGCATCTCTGTGCATTCCACTGACTCAGGCCACACCATCCAGGCCCTACAAGACCACACTCACTTTTTGTTTGGATTTCCCAAACACATTGCATCTAATAATGCCCCTGTTTAAGGCCCCAGCTACACGCCAGTGGCCCAATTCTCCATGCTCCACATTGCCCCCAGCGGCAGGGGTGATTGAGTGTTGGAATGGACAACTAGAGGACAGGTTTAAGTGGCCTGTGAAGAGGCAAGATAACCCCAGCCTGAACTACACATCTCAGATGAACAGTCTGAGATCTCAATGAAGCAATTCCCCAAAAGGGCACTTCTCATTTGTGTCCTGTTTGATTAGAATGTCTTCCCCCTTCATTCAACTGTATATCTTCTAATTACTAAAACGTTAGTCTCTGTGGAAGATCCTGCCTTCCATCCCCACTGACCCCTTTCTGAAATCTCAAACAGATGGAAAATTAAGATGGTTATTAAGCAGTAAGGTATGGGAGATTCTGTAAATGCATTTATTTATTTATTTTTTATTTTATTTTATTTATTTTTTTTTTTTCCTTTTTGTCTTTTTTCGTGACCGGCAACGGATCGCAACCCTCAGNAGTCTGCATGTGGGATCCGAACCCTCGGCGGGAGCGCCGCCGCGCTTCCCAAGCGGCGCACTGCTACAGTGCGCCACCGGGCCGGCCCCTGTAAATGCATTTAAAAATATTTTTAAAATTCAAGATTTTGTGCTAACCAATTTTTAACATAATGTGTTCTTTTTAAATTATGTAAAGATGTTTTTCTGTAAAAATGCTTTTGTCTACATAACTCTTCCAGACAAAAGGTCTTTTGGCTATTAAACAACAAAGGGTGGAAGACAATAAACTCCTCCTTCATTTACTCCCAGGTGCAGGGAATGGATTTTTGTCTACAAGGACTTTGAAAATAATGACTATCAATTCCAGGTTTCTAGTTCAACATATTCCTTAAGGTGGCCCTGCTGTTTTGCTCCAGGTAGCCACATAGGATAAATATCAATATATATAGAACAGAAAATTTTCTTGAGCCACAAGAGGATCCAGGGCAAAAGATTTGGATTTACCTCCTGAGTAGATGAAAGGTGCTATTCTTGCTCATGGTACAGGATGGACAGGCTGCCTGTGTCACAATCAATGAAGAAAAGTTCCCCCAACTGACAGGATGTGAGCATATTCAGACCTGTGAGCCTGGGTACGGGGAAGGGAGGGAGCGGGGCTCTAACCTCTCTTCTCTTTCTCCCACGGAGTAGCCCATGTGACTGTTTTTTTTTTTTTTTTTTTTTTAAAGATGACCGGTAAGGGGATCTTAACTCTTGACTTGGTGTTGTCAGCACCACACTCAGCCAGTGAGCAAACCGACCATCTCTATATGGGATCCAAACCCGTGGCCTTGGTGTTATCAGCACCACACTCTCCCGAGTGAGCCACAGGCCGGCCCCAGCCCATGTGACTTTTACCTGGCCAAATTTATTGATACACCTATGCAGGCAGTTGCAATCATTCTGAATCTGACAAACTGCCAAATGTCACCTGCCACTTGACCCTGCATATAAACATTTAATTGCTGTGCTGCTGAATACTTCAAATGGACGCTTCTAAACATGGACCATTCTGGTACCTCAAGTACCCTAACCTTATTACTGTAGAATCAAGGTGTTGTTGCATTTGGATATCTCCACAGATGTCAACCTGTTCCTGTCCTAGATGGGGCAATGAAATAGAAAAAGGGATGTAGGGCTCACCATTGGGGCTATTTTGGCCTCAGTAGTGGTGGCCTTCTCCTATGCTTGCTGCCATCTTACACAGACTTCCCAATTCTACTCAGGGATTCTGCCCACCAGGAGGGACGTCTGGTTGGTTGACCCCCCTGGTAATTAATGACTCTTACATTCCCAACACTGTGAGTATCCCCTTAGGGTATTATTTCTTTTATAAGAATTAGACTTTACGTGTCTTCCACCAATGTAGCATGCACATACACATTGATAAGAGACTTAAGTTTTCAAAACAGCACCTCCTATTGAACATACTGCATTATGCAGAAGATGGAAACTGATACCAGGCAGACCCAGTTATTTGGGAGAATTGCCTGGTGGCATTACCAGCTCTTTGCTCATGCATATACTCTGGGCAACTTTTCCCACTGTTGGGGTCATTCAATTAGAGTTGTATTCACCCTATTCCTTGACCCTTGCTGAGGTCATTAATGGCATTACTTTAGCAACAAACCAGCCTCAATTCCTTGGCCTAAGTAGCCTTGGATAATGGCATAGCCTCAGCCTCCTACTGGCCACCCAAGGGGAGGTCTGTGCAGTTGTCAATGCTTCATGTTGCACCTGGATCAATGAAACTTGCAAAATGAAACAGTATATCGTGAGGCTTAAGATAAAAGCCTCCTGGCTCTCTAAATTGGATCCAGAGGGACTATAGGCATTTTTTCCCAGCTCTGCAATGGTTGTGGCTCATGGTTACATTCAGTCTTCAAGCAGGCATAATCATCCTGCTTGGAATAATTTTGATCATGACCATGATCCACTGTAGGCTTAGACTAATTATCCAGTTTTTGTCATAGGTCCTCAAAGTCTCACCCATTCAGGTCCACAAAGGGGTAACCTATGTATAACATATATATTTTTTTTTTTCCTTTTTGTCTTTTTTCGTGACCGGCAACGGATCGGAACCCTCAGTGTTGCCCCCGTACTGGGCCGGGACCGGCAACGGGATCGCAACCCTCGGTGTTGCGCCCGCACCTCACCCAGCCAGTGAGCGGCTGGTCTGTATGTGGGATCCGAACCCTGGGCGGGAGCGCCGCCACGCTCCCAAGCGGCGCACTGTAGCAGTGTGCCACCGGGCCGGCCCCCCACCTTTTTTCTTAGGTCTCTATCTAAGGCCTTCCTCAGGCATCTCTGCTGAGGCCTGCTTATCGGGGGAGGAAGGGAAAACCTTGAAGATGCTTTTCCCCCACTCTGACTCAGTATTTTTCCACTTTTAACCCTCCCTTCTGACCCTCGCCTCAATCTCAGGGTCCATAAAACTATTTGAGTCTTTTGTTTGGGACTCTCTCAACAGTGAGATGACCTAACGTCAGTGCTGATTCACCTGGCACTCAACCAGTGTGCCATTTCATGGGGGGAAATGAAACAGAGGAGAGTTGGAGTATTTTCCAATTTTAGCTCTTTGCTTATACTACCCCAATAAGTAATTAAAGCTTCACTGTTAATTTTCATTTTGGCTTTAATTGGCTACTCCAACACCTGACAGTTTAGAGCATTCCCCTTCTCTTTCTTCAGCTCAGCCAAAGTCCTGACAATACCTAATTTAAAACATAAACAATTTGAGACACTTCACAATAAATAAAAATGGCAAGTACCATACCAGCCAGACACACACACACATAAAAAAGGCAAGTAAACTATAAGATGCTGAAATCACATTAGCACATTAATAATCAGGAAAATGCAAATTCTGTCTATATCCATACTACTGTGAATGTGCCAGAAATTGTCTGATTTTGGAAGCTAAGTAGGATTGGGTCTGGTTAGTACTTGGATGGGAGACCACCTGGGGATACCAGGTGCTGTAGGATTTAAAAAAAAAAAAAAAAGCAAATTCAAATAAAAATGACATACCATATAGACCTATCAGAAAGAAAATAGGTCAGGTGATGGTGAGGGAGTATCAACTGGTACAAACATTTTGGAAAACAGTTTGGCATTACCTAGTCAAGTTCACCATAGTATTTGACCCCACTATCTCATTCCTAGGTATACACACTAGTGTTAAAATGAAGATTTTTGTATAGTGAGTATTGTGTGGGGTACAAGATGTCTATGATGACCCACTAAATGCATTAGGATATTTTTTGTGTACACACTGGGAGGTATATTCAATAAAGCTTACAGCAGCATAGTACTTTTCTGGTAACAGCTTTATTGAGATATAATTCACATACCATAAAATTCACCCATTTAAATTATATAATTCAAAAAATTTTAGTGTACTTACAGAATTGTGCAACCATCAGCACAATCAATTTTAGAACATTTTTATCACCTCAGAAAGAAACCCCATCCCCATTAGCAGTCACTCCCAATCTCCAATTCCCCAGTCCTCAGCAACCCCTAATCTGCTTTCTGTCTCTATATATTTGCCCATTCTAGATATTTCATATAAATGAAATCATAAGTTATGTGGCCTTTTGTGGCTGGCTTCTTTCACTTGGCATAATGTTTTCAAAGTTCATCCACGTTGTAGCATGTATCAGTACTTCATTTTTTTTATTGCTGAATAAAATTTCATTGTATGGGTGTCCCATGTTTTGCTCATCCATTCACCAATTGATGGCTACTAAGAATGATGTTGCTATGAACATGCTTGTACAAGTTTTTGTGTGAACATTTGTCTTCAGTTATCATAAGTGTATACCTAAGACTGGAATTGCTGAGTCATATAGTAGATCTGTTTAACTTTTTGAGGAACTGCCGAACTGTTTTCCACAGTAGCTGCAGTATTTCACATTCCTGCCAGCAATATGTGAAAGCTCAATTTCTCTACATTCTTACCAACATTTATTATTATCTGTCTTTTTCATTATTGCTATGATAGGGAGATGCGGAGTGGAATCTCATTGAGGTTTACATTTGTATTGCAAGTGGATAATTGTATTGACCATCTTTTCATATGCTTATTGGCCATTCATATTCTTCTTGGAGAAATGTCTATTTGGACCCTTTGCCCATCTTGTAATTGAGTTATTTGTCTTTGCTATTGAGTTGTAAGAGTTCTTTATATATTCTGGATTCAAATCCCTTATCAGATATATGATTTTCCAAACACGGTTCTTAATGGCCCCAAACTAGAAACCCAAAAGTATCAGCACTGCATCAGATAATTAAGGGCTAATCAAATAATGGAATAAAATATAGCAATGAATATCGAGACAGCTGCATGCACCAATTAGGATGAATCATTGAGCCAAGCCCAAATGAGAGAAGCAAGTCACAAAGGAATATATGCAGAATGATTCTATATAACTAATGAAAAGATAAAATCCAATAGAATATTCTTTAGTAATACAACACAGACAGTAAAACTGAAGAAAAACAAGGTAATTTTTATCACAAAAGCTGGAACAATGGTTACCATGTAGGGGAAGGTGAATGTTGTCATCAGGGAGTGACGGAATTTTTAAAAATCCATTTCCTAGATTCTCTTGCAGTAAAGTAGAGGGATGTGACCTAGCATCCACCAATCAGTGTATCTGAATGACAGCTGGATACAACACTCTATGGAATGTTGTCATCAGGGAGTGACGGAATTTTTAAAAATCCATTTCCTAGATTCTCTTGCAGTAGAGGGATGTGACCTAGCATCCACCAATCAGTGTATCTGAATGACAGCTGGATACAACACTCTATGAAGGATGTGTGCAGCAGAGCAATCTTCTGGCACATGTGGTAGTGGTGATGTCTATTTTAACTGGATCTGCTTTGGCAGAGCTTCTTGTGATCGGTCCCAAATGTGATAAGTGTTACGTGGCAGGTGTCATCAGCAGTAGTGCTTTTATTATGGCTTTTTTCTTGGTATGGTTGGATCTGTTTTCCTAGTTATTTTAGCATCCAAGCTTGCTTTTCCAATCATCTGTGAGCTACCTAATGTTCTTTTTGCTTAACTACTTAGTTTGGATTCTGTTCTTTGGAACTGTGAACACTGACAGCACAAATATATGTGTTTGTAAGTAACTGGAATACCTCTAAAAGAATGCATAAGAAACCAGAAAGAGTTGTTGCCTGCTCCAAGAAGTGACTGCAAGCCAAGAAAGCAAGGGAGACCTACTTTTATATCTTTACTACTTAACTTCTTATTCACTTTGAATTTTACATCATGGATTTATATTACTAACTAAGACAAATTGTAAAAAGAGAGTAAAAGCAACTAAGCCATAAGGACACAAAATGTGAGGGTACTTCAAAAAGTACATTAAAAAAATTAATTAATTAATACATTAGAAAAATAGGGGATGGCCAGTTAGCTCACTTGGTTAGAGTGTAGTGTTGGTAACACCAAGGTCAAGGGTTTGGATCCCTGTTCCAGGTGGCTGCCAAAAGAAAAAGTGTGAAAAAATGGAATTAAACAATAATACAAATCATTCAATGAACTTTTGAAGACCCTTCATATATATTATTTGGATATGAATCTATCTTTTGGTAATCTCTTATATATAAGTAAAATGACTAACATGAGAGGATATGAGTAAAATGGTGGCTATTACACTATTCTTAGTGTAATAGTGGTAAAGACAAAAACAGCAAAGTTCAGGGCCGGCCAGGTGGCGCACTGGAGAGGGCGGTGCTCCCGCCAAGGGTTCGGATCCCATGTGGAGACCGGCTCCCACTCACTGGCTGAGCGCGGTGCGGGCGCAACACCGAGGGTTGCGATCCCGTTGCCGGTCCCCGGTACGGGCGCGACACCAAGGGTTGCGATCCCATTACCGGTCAGTAAAAAAGACAAAAAGGAAAAAAAAAAAAACAGCAAAGCTCATTAACATGGGAATGCCTGATCATGTTATAGTACATCTATACTACAGAATATACATCATTTCTTGAAAGAATGAGTTAGGTGTGCATGTATATCTTGACTTGGAGAAAAAGCCATGATGTATGGGTTAACCAAGAAAAGCAATTTGCAAAGAAATGTATATAGTAGGATTCCATCTTAGCAAACAAAAACAACAAACAACAACATAAAACCATTCACCACCTCTATGAATATTTAAACATGGAGAAAGGTATGGCACAATGTTTTTCAGCCCCAGAGTATTAATACTGGTAGTATCAGGGAGTTTGGGTTGGGAGAGGTAGCTGAGAGACTGTTTTCTTTTTTTGGCCACAGAACAAGTCTTAATACATTTAAAAAGACTAAAATCATAGAAAATATGTTCTCTGACCACAATAAAAGAAGGAAATTTAGAAAATTCACAAATGTGTGGAAATTAAACAACAATCTCCTAAATGAACAATAGGTAGAAAGAAAAATCATGGGGAAATTAGAAAGTATATTGAGATAAAAATCAAAGTGCAACACATCAAAATTTATAGGATGCAGGGCTCATGCAGTGCTTAGAGGTATATATATATATATATATATATATATATATATATACATATATA